>NW_008680880.1:55786-66645 GCF_000695815.1 Acanthisitta chloris | reverse complement strand
GGGCGATGCAGGGGACGCGGGATGCTGCCGTGTCCCCGCGGGGCAGCCTGCCCCCCCGGGAGAGGACGTTTTGTCGGCTGCTTTTTGAGTTTTTGTTAAGTGCAGGAAGGAAGAAAAGAGAAGGAAGGGTTCTCTGAGCGAGGAAAGAAAAAACTTCCCGCTCAAACGTCTTTTCTCCACCGTGCCCCAGCAGCAGCTGGTGGGAGTTCCTTACCAGCTGACTCAACTCAAAGTACTCCACTTTCTGGCTGAAAACGTGTGCCACAGTTGTGCCCATCCCTCCGCTTAGCCTGGGAGATAGAGCACAACATCTCCAGGCTCCTCACACTGCCTGGTGTGCCAGCACCGTTGGTGGCCCTGGGGAGAAGCACAAAGCATTGCTCCAGTGCTTTTTTTCTCAGGCATCAGAATAGGTTGCCCAGGAGGTGATGGAATCACCAGCCCTTGAGGTGTTTAGGAGGCATCTGGATCTGGGTGGTACAGCTTAGTGGTTTACTCTGCCACAGTGGTAGTGCTAGGTGGATGGTTGGACTTACCTTAAAGGTCTCTTCCAACCTTGATGACTCTATGAAAGGTGGCAACCAAAAAATGAGGTTTCTGGTCGACAGCATCAGGCACTGCCATCTCACATGTGTTTGCCTTTATGTGGGTGTTTCTACTCCCTTGTGTTAGGGTAGGTCTTTCCAGCAAAGGATGGAAAATGCCAACCTCTCGCTCTGAGGTTTGCGCTCTGCACTTCCTGCAGTTGCAGATGATGATGGAAAGCACGATGGGTAGACTAGAAATACAGAAGAGGATAATCCAGACTGAAAGGCTTAGTCCACAGTCACAAGTAAATAAATGGAGTGAATAAATGCAGAGGTTTAAATAACAAATAATATGAGAATAATGAAATTATTGCTACCAGGTTTGACATGAGTCACACTCGGTAGCAATAATTTCACACCCTGTAGTCACAGCATCACTTCAGGTTGGGATTTAAGAGCAGACCCTTTGGGCATGGGATTCCTCAGCCAGCATGAAAGGCTTCCACAGGTCACTCCAGGCTGCTTCTAAACTGTAGCACAGATGCATTTTGTGGTGTGACAGTTGGTCCTTATCCTGTGATACTCCAAGGTGGGATCATATTGAGCACAATAGCAAGCCCCTGATACCTGTCAGTGTGTTTCTTGTAATCATAGAAAGTAGGCACAAATTATACACATCAAGACTTGATATGAGGCCAGGCCAGGACTGGGGCTTCTTTGGGGAGAGTACCCAAATCCCACAGTTCAGATGTTGCCATGACAATTTTCCTGCAAACCAAAGCCATTGCCTGAGTCTCACAGCCTGTGGTTATAATGTGGTGCTGTGTCTTCATCCTTTCTTCTCCCATTTGCAATATGTTTGTAGTTGCTTTTAAAAGTGTCCAGATGATTATGAACCCATTTCAGGCCCTGAGGAGCTAGGCAAGTGCTAGTTCAGCACATGGCCTGATATTGATACTGTGTGAAGCCACAAACCCTTTAGCAATTCTGCTGTCACCTCTTCTGATGCTACTGTGAACTTAGCAGGGATTTCCTGGGTTCCTCTGCTCTTGGAATATGGAAAACAGCAAAGTTTTGCTTTGTGCAAGGGGAAAAGGGACAATTGGCCTGGGCTTCTTTGCTAAGTCTGCTCCTCGGTTGATACAGGAAAAAGTACAAAAATCTTCACAGAAAAAATAAGACAATTTTTTTTGTCACCTCTTCTGATGCTACTGTGAACTTAGCAGGGATTTCCTGGGTTCCTCTGCTCTTGGAATATGGAAAACAGCAAAGTTTTGCTTTGTGCAAGGGGAAAAGGGACAATTGGCCTGGGCTTCTTTGCTAAGTCTGCTCCTCGGTTGATACAGGAAAAAGTACAAAAATCTTCACAGAAAAAATAAGACAATTTTTTTAAAAATTACGTACAAAAATCTTCACAGAAAAAATAAGGCAATTTAAAAAAATTACAAATGTAAAAAGATTTCAATTTTCTGTTTGTTCTTTGCTTGTTTTCATTTGTTTTGCTTATGCTTGGGGTTGACTTCAAGAGTAAACTGGAATGAACAAAAGTCCTTTTCCTGTGCTTTGGAAATGGCAAAATGGGATGAGGAGGACACATTATCACTCTGCAATATTCCCAGAAAACAAGCATCATGCATCCAAGGGCTCCTTACAGTGGTGGATACTCCAAAAAGTGAGTGGCTGGACTTTTTGCCACTTCCCTGCTGGTCTCTGTGAGCCATAGCTTTGCTGGGCTCTGGTTCACCCCTGGCCCCAGCAGCTCAAGCTCTGTTAGGCTTCTCTATCTTGTTCACAGTGGTTGGTGGTTAGAGGAGAAGCAACAGTAACCTTTGTTCCTTTCTGTTGTCAAAGCACATCACCTCTTAGAGCAAACTGTTTATATCTTTGTCAGTGCCAGGTGACTGAGGAATGGCTTGAGCACAGCAGGTGTGAGTGGAAAGCTGGTGCAGACACCAAGGTGGTGGAGCAGTGTGAGCCTGTGCTGAAAGGGGGAGTGAACCAGTTGCTCACTCAGGTGAGCCCACCACAGGCTGATGCCACACGAGAAATGGGGTGTAGATCAGGTTTAGCACTGCACATTCAGCAAATGGTGACTGAAAGTGGAGTAAAGACTGGGCATGTAGTAACATTCAGCTTGCAATCACAATGTTCAAGGCAAGGTAAGAAAAGGCAAGTTCTCACATAGCCCTTAAGCTGTTTGTTTAAGGAAAGCACTTGTGTATTGGCAAGTTTGGGGAGCCTAACCCGGGATGAACTGCGAAAGCACTTGTGTATTGGCAAGTTTGGAGCCTAACCCGGGATGAACTGTGCTTACACTTAGTGATATTGGCCACACCTGTGACACCAGACACTCCAAAATTGTCAGTTACAAGAAACAGTCTGTAAGTCAGTGGGCTATGCTTTAAAACCTGTTTTGCTTGAATAGTTTTAGAGTGCTCAGGGTTCACCTTAGCAAGCTTCCTTCCACAATGGAGGAACTGGAGAGAAACTGAAAGATATTAAACAAAAGCTGAAAGTTCTTATGTAATCCCCAGCTCACATAGCTGAGCTTTACAAACAGATACAGCAGCAGCAAGATAACAAACAGTTGGGTGGGAACCTCTGAAAACTCCTGTTTGTTTACTAAATCCTTCACTTCAAGGCTTTTTAAAGCCTTTGTATTTGAGTATGGCAGGGTCAAGGGCCACCCTTGCAAAGTTTCACTGTAAAAAATATAGAAAGTATGCTACACCCCACTGGTCAAGAGCTGAAAAGCTCTTCTCACATCATTCACTGGGACTTTGTCTGTTGCTAGTAAAACACTTTTTTATTGCTACAGGAGAGCTGGAGTAACAAAAAGTGACATGAGAAAGGACGTGGCATCCCCTCTGCTTTCTGTGCAGTCACATGAGGAGTCCAAAATTTTGAATGTTTGTACTAAAACCTGAGGACATGTAATCCATGATAAATAAAAAGAAGAGTTAACATCATTTAAGAAGCCTGGAAAATCTAGTGTTTGTCAGGCTTTGCTAGCCAAAAATTTTGGCAATGTAGACACTCCCAGGAATTTAGTCTTTCCTTTCCCTTTCTAAGTAAAACTGTGCACATGAAGTCTGAGAAATGAATATTTGTGTCTGAACTCATATCGGAGCTCTCCCTGCCCACGTGGTCCAAGTATGTGAGGTTGCAAGTAAGAAGCAAACAGGCAGCAAAGCCAACTTTCAACTGGTACAAAATACACATGCACAAGTCTGGCTCTAGCTTTGGATTACAAAATGACAAGTACGTTGCTTTTGTTGTCAGCTGCAGTGCACCTGCATCTCCTTTTTATGAGGTCATCTGAAGGAAAGGGAGGGAAAGGAGATTGGCTTTAAATCAGTCTGGATGATGCATGGACCCTGCGAGGATCACCCTCAAGAAACATGAGCTAACTGGAAAAGCCTGAGGAGCCAAGAGCCAAAGACTAGATTTACTGGATAACCTCACATAAAATGTGGGCCCTTTACTATTTTTCAGGGTCATTGGAGCAAAGCACTAAACCCAGGGAATGTCTGAGGATTGCTCTGTGCTCCGTGTGCTCCCTGCCACCCACTGATGTCTCTTTCCTGTCCAGAGCTGTCCCTTTTTTGTCACATGGCTGTTTCTGACTGTCCTTCATCTCCCTGCACTTTGCTGGGTATCTGCTCTCTGATTTCTCCTGCCATTAACCTGAATCCAACCTCCAATGCCCAATATCTCTTGAATTTCAACCTTTCCCCAGATCCTCTCCCCAGTGCATGACTCTTTTCTTCAGCTGTGCATATTTTCTTCAGATCGAGGACTAAAGTTGAAAAGGAGAGAGGTTCTACCCGTTATGATTATAATATGCCTAATGAGCTCATCTTTGACAGCCTAGGCCACTAAAGCCTGAGTCTAAAAATGACTAAACTAGAGTTAGTGTCACTAAAAGACACTAAAAGTGTCATAGCTAAGAGTCTTTAGGTATGACACTGCCTTTAAGGCTGGAAGGAACTATGGGATTGTCTGGCCCAAGACACTGTATTGACCTTTTAGATGCCACACACCCTACAGCTTGAAACAATTATTGAGTTGTTATGTGAACAGGCTGGTTGCTTAGAGATCAGATATCCATTTTTATTCGTCTTCACAGAGTCATCAGTTCGATTACATTTGAAGAATTTTCCATGGTTTGGGGTTTTGTCCGAATATGAGAATCATAACATCAACCAAAAAATGCCTTTGGCCTGATGATTGCCTGGAAGAGTTTGAAATTGTCATCCACCTGAGCCCTAAGGATGAAAACCCCACAGACAAAGAGGAGGGATCCCAAATATATTCCTGATATAATAGCTCCAGATACGACTTGTCATGGGTTTTGAGAGCTTGGAGTTATCATTATTCCATTTTAACAATTAATTTCTTCCTATCATTGGAAGGGGAAGCAAATCTAATTTTAACATATTGTCTAATTTACTAGGCCACTTTTGTAACATTTATATGATTCTAAAATAAGGATTTCTCATGCTGGATATTGCCAGAAACAACTATCAAATTACTCCTGATTCTCATGCAGAATAACCTTTGTTCCAGAGAACTTATTTTATTATTAACAATCTTAATATTATGGAACTATCCAAAGGCCTCAGTCAGAATCTGGGACTTTAAGAACTAGAAAAATAGCTGAAAAGACATGGTAGCACACATCAGACAAAATCTGTTCTGCCCTTTGCAGATGAGCTGTATCCCATCTGGCTCCCTGTAAAGGGGATGGGCACACATGTTTTGAACTAGCAGAAGGAAGGCAAGAGGCTTTTCAGTGTGAAATGCTGAAAATGCCAGAATTGGATGAGGAGAGACAGCAGCCAAAATGACATTATTCCTAATTTCCTTCCATTCTGCAGGAGATACATAGATGCACACAGACACACACATGCATGCACAGAAACATATACATATATATATATGTACCAAAAGCAATCTCCAAATCATAAAATCATAGAATGGCTTGGATTGGAAGGGTCCTTAAAGATCATCTAGTTCCAACCCCACTGCCATGGGCAAGGATGCAACTCACTAAAACAGGTTGCTCAGGGACCCATGTAACTTGGCCTTGAATATCCTTCCAGGGATAGGACATCCACAGCTCCTCTGGGCAACCTGTCCCAGTGCCTCACCACCCTCTGAGTAAAGAACTTCTTCCTAACGTCTAATCTCTCATCTTTGGGTTTAAAACCAGTCCCCATTGTCCTATCAATATCTGCCCATGTAAAAACTGCTGTCCCTCTTTTTCATAACCCCCTTTTAGTACTGTAAGGATGCAATGTGGTATCTCCAGATCCTTCTGTTCTCCAGGGTGAACAGCCCCAAATGTCTCAACCTGACTTAGTAGAAGAGGTGCTCCAGCCCTCTGATCTTCTTCATGCCCCTCCTCTGTCCCATTCTAACAGGTCCACATCTTTCTTGTGCTCAGGACTCCTGCCAGAGCCAGACACAGTCCTCCAGGTGGGGTCTCACCATAGTGGAATAGAGGGGCAGAATCAGCTCCCTCAGCCTGCTGGCCAAACCTCTTTGGATGCAGCCCAGGATGCAGTTGACTTTCTGGGCTTCAAGGTCACATTGCCAGGTCAAGTCCAGTTTTACACCCACCAGAACCCTAAGTTCTTCTCCAGAGAACTGCTTCCAATGGGTTCTCCTCCCAGTGTGTACTCTGTTCTGGGATTGCTGTGGCCCAGGTGCAGTACCTTACAGTTAGTCTTGTTGATCCTCAGGAGATTCTTCTGGCCCCACTTCTCAAGGTTTTCCAGGGCCCTCAGGATGGCATCCCTTGCTTTTCTGTGTCAACTGCATCCCCCAGTTTTGTGTCATCTTGTTGAGGGTGCACTCGATCTCATTGTCCTTATAATTGATGAAGATACTGAAGAGTCCCAGGACAGAGCCCTGGAGAATGCCATGCATCACTGACCTCCACCTGGACACAGAGTCACTGGCTACAACTCTCCAGCTGCATCTGAAGAAATCCCATTCCTTCATTTCTCAACAGGCATAGAGGGGAGATTTGGGTCCCAAGGTGAGCAGGAACCCTGTGGGAGAGTCAGAGAGGGGTGTTCAGTGTTGCAGCATTAAAGTAAGTGAATCTTGTGCAGGACCTGAGCAGCCCTGCTAGACTTTTTCTATGCAATGGTAAGACATTGAGGAACAGCTTCTGCCTATTGGAAGTGAGAGCAATGCTACAGGGACCTAGCAAACCTCTCACATTCTGCATGCACTTCACCAAAATGTTTTCCTCATCTCCCATGCCCTGAGGACACATACATCTCACCTTCTGCCAGCTACACATTGCAGGATCTTCTGCTCCACCACAACCCAAGTGTTCAGCCTGCTCAGTGATTCATGAAGAGGCTGTGTCTGGCCTGTGAGGAGCTGGAGTGGGAAGGAGGCTACAGCACTGTGGAAAATACACCTTTGATTGGTGACTTGTGTGGAAAAATCCCTTCCCAGAGAGCAGAGGGTGTCACATCCTTTCCTCCACCACCTGAACAGCTATGCCCACTCTATGACCCTGTTTGTATGCACACCCCAGGCAGATGAGCCAGCTGGCCTCCTGTTGAGCCACAGGGACTGTGGATTTGGAAATCTGTATGAAGAAATAGAATAAACTACGTAAGAAACTAGTCAAGGTGTAGGACAGCTGGAAAGTAAAGTAATAAAGGATTCAGGTAGCTGTAGCTAGTTTACAGGCATGATACTAGTGGAAAATAAAACTGTGAATTCTGAATGACTAGTAATATTTGAGTGTAAGGAATAGCTATACAGAGCCATTGATCAGCATTTAGTACTTTCAAATCTGGAACTTTCCTCTAATGATCTCAAATAACTGAAGAAGTGCTGTTACAGTTGCTGGGCAGAGACTGGCACTTCTAGGGCACCAAGAATATCCTAAAGTTGGTCAGTAGGTAGATAGGTCAGGTGAAGCCCATGCTTAAAAGCACTTATCACTTTCCACTGACTGTAGAAGTCATAAGTGATTAGTGCAGAGGAAGGTGTTTTCCTGGTGGTATCCAAAACTGTGTGAAGTAAACCTTTCCCTTAATGTCTTGCCCAAGCCAGAGCACAGGACAAACAGTGCCTCACTGCAAAAGGCAATGTCAAGCTGAATGGGGCACCAATGGAATCTTGGGCTGCATCAAGAGGAGTGTGGGCAGCAGGTCAAAAGAGATGATTCTCCCCCTCTACTCTGCTCTCCTGAGACCCACCTGGAATACTGCACACAGTTCTGGTGTCCTCAACATCAGAAGGACATGGAACTGGAGCAAGCCCAGAGGAGGCCACAGAGTTGCTCAGAGCACTGGAGCATCTCCCTGTGAGGACAGGCTGAGGGAGTTGGGGCTGTTCAGCCTGGAGAAGAGAAGGTTGTGTGGAGACCTCAGAGCACCTTCCAGGAGCTGAAGGGGCTCCAGGGAAGCTGCAGAGGGATCTGTGTTAGGAGCTGCAGGGACAGGACAAGGGGCAATGGGGACAAATTGAAAGAGGGGAAAATTAGGTTAGATCTTAGGAAGAAGATTTTTCCTGTTCTGGTGGTGAGACCCTGTCCCAGGGTGCCCAGGGATGCTGTGGCTGCCCCAACCCTGGCAGTGTTCACAGCCAGGTTGGATGAGCCTTGAGCAACCTGCTCTGGTGGGAGGTGTCCCTGCCCAGGGCAGGGGGATTTGGCACTAGATGATCTCTAAGGTCCATTCCAACCCCTAAAATTCTATGATTCTATGAAGGCGCATGCAGGAGAAACCCCAGCCATGGCAGGATCCTATGGCCACTCACTCAACTGTGCCTGGCACACCTACCAAAAATTATAGTAAACAGTGGCAGGTTTCCCCCTTCTGCAGTGGGAAAGCAAAGACAACTCCTTACCTGCTTAACCTCCCCACCTGCAGAAATACTCCTTTTTTAATGTCAAGGGCATTTACTGGGAAACATCCACAAGCACTGCTTCAGTCTGTCAGCTAACATACTGATTCATAGGGACACTGCAGAAGAGAAAATGCAGGAAAATCTATGTAATTAACTGCAGGAGTAAAACCAGACAGATGCTATTTATAGAAACTGCAGTTTGGGAGGACACAAAAGTTAATATCCTTACTGCGGCGCTGCCAACTCTTGCTGTTCCACAGTGAGCCTCACACTATTTGTTACCCTTCTTAAAACTGCATTTCCTTGTGTAATGGGACCTTGCAACAATCTCAGCTTGCTAAGGAAAGAAGTGGTGGTTGGAAAAAGCTTGAAAATGGGAACCCCAGAAGCAGAAAATAAAGAGGAGAATATAAAGTGACATAAGTTATTGTTTTTGGAAACACTGTGATTCTTATCACAATCGTGTGAGTTTTTTTAACCCTGGTAGTTTTTAACACCAAGCACTTGGAAATTATTCTATTCATATAGAAGCTACTGTAGGATTTCCTGTATGCATAGAGTCAAAATCTGTTTCACATCTCTCTAAAAAGGAAATACTGTCGCAGAATATTCTTCCTGAATACCAAATTGGGTGTCTCTTCAAATTAAGAGATACTTAATGACCCATCATGCTTAATTTTGCTATATCTGGGTTTCTTAAAAAGCTTCTCCCAAGAAAGCTAATTAGAGATGCTTGAATGAGTTTTTACAGGGATTTGTGTGAGGGGAGCTGTGCCTTCACTGGAGAATTAACAAAGGGAAGCTGAGGCTCTTCTGCTCTTTGGTCATTAGTCAGGATTGCTTGAAGAGAAAGTTGCACAAACCAATGTTTTTTTTTACTGGCTAGTCACTATGGTCAGATTTGCCTTTGGATTTTATGACTGCAGGGTGAAAACAAGACTCCAATTCAGCTGAGCTGCAGGGGATGCAGAGAAAAGAGGTGGCTGCAGGCTCTCCCTCCTGGGAAGGACTGCTGCCTCCAGTCTGCTGCAGCACTGATTGATTGTCTTCTGCCCAGAGCTGACTCAGAATAGCCAGGCTTAGCACAGACTGGTGTAAATGGGCTGTAAACAACGAGATTTGAAAAGAAAAGGAAGAAAAAAACCCTCAACAGCAGGAAAGTGAAAGGGTGACTTTCCTGCCTTTGGGGAACTCATCTGTAAGTAGAAGCGATTGGAAAAAAATCTGGTTCATTGAACCTGACTGCTTTGTTGGAAATCTAATAGTCTGAAGAGCTTTTGCTGAAATTAAGGCAGCATTTTTCAGTGGGACCTGCTGGGTTTGTCAGAAGATTTGTGATGCTGCTTATGGAGAGGTTTGCCCAGTGTGCTTTTCCACTTGTCCCAGCAGCAAGGGATGCCCTAAGGTGTGGGATCCCTAATCTGCACACTCATCCCTGGGGTCTGGGCCCTGCTAGCTGCCAAGGGATGCCCTAAGGTGTGGGATCCCTGATCTGCACACTCATCCCTGGGGTCTGGACCCTGCTAGCTGCTCAGGCAGCTTGCAGGCTTTTTAATGTGTCTGCTCATATCAGCAGAGAAATTGTCAAATGCAGTATTTTAGTAACTTGCATGCTGAAAAATATTTCAAGTAAAGCGGTGTTTTGGGACCAATTCAAACTATCTAGAAAA
The DNA here is from genome assembly GCF_000695815.1 of Acanthisitta chloris. NCBI lineage: Eukaryota > Metazoa > Chordata > Aves > Passeriformes > Acanthisittidae > Acanthisitta > Acanthisitta chloris. The sequence goes on along the minus strand of NW_008680880.1, from coordinate 56,564 downwards.
TAATACACCCAAAAGCAGAAAATTCCTTGTAATAGAGCAACACAAGCTCCTGACTACTTCTGGTTTTAATACCCATGCCCAAAATCAGTGCTGAATTCCAAGATCCAACCGTATAGTTGTTTGCTACTCCCCTAAAAATCCCAAGCACAGGCTGCTGAAAGACCACATGCTTTAAAAACACTGTGATATATGTCAAACTTATTGTATCTGTTTATATTATATGCCATTGACCATAAGAAAAAGGCCATAATTTTTTGCCTACTAATGCTAATGAACTTCAATGGAGACTTGCTTTTAATAACAGTATCCAACCAAGTATTTCTGCAATGCTAAACAGCTCTGATCTAACTTCTACTGAAGTGGGTTGGGAGGTCTAATGAATTCCCTAGAATTTCCCAGCACTATAGAAACCAATAAGGAGTTAGAGACACTCATTATTTGTTGTTGGGTTTTGGTGTCTTCGTTGGGGTTTTTTACTGTTGTAATCCTCCAAATATAGCAATTAATTTACTGTTCTGTAGGCCTCTCTATCATGTAGTAAGCAATAGCTAGTCAAGGTTATATGGCAGTGTAGTGTATTTAAGCATCAGTTACAGCCAGGTACCTGTGGGGAATGGATGTCACAGAAAGAGCTGAAAGATGACTTCTAATTCAGCATTCACTAATCAAATAAATAGAAGCTGGTACATTAAGACTGTATAAGGCTTATACATCATAGACTCATAGAAACATCAAGGTTGGAGGAGACCTCTAAGAACATCAAGTCCAGCCACTAACA
>NW_008680880.1:0-55253 GCF_000695815.1 Acanthisitta chloris | reverse complement strand
CCTGTGCACACTGTTGGCTCACACTGAGTGGGAGGGGAAGCTTTTTATAATCAACTACCTCTCACTCTTCTGATCTGGAAGTAATGTGCACACTGTTGGCTCACACTGAGTTGGGAAGGAAGGCTTTTTGTAATCAACTACCTTTCACTCTTCTGATCTGGAAGTAACTCTCAGTGGTGGAAAAAAATGGGTATTTCTTATCCCTTGTTATCCAGAAGCTGAAACTTCCAACCAGTTCTCCACAGACAGTATTTGCATGGTGCTGTGCTGGCTTATTGACTTGGGAAATTACTGCTTCTGCTTTCTCATCAGTGATCCCTATTTCTTTCCTTAGTCCAGTCTTTCCTACTGGCCTTAATTTAAACAGGTTTTTATTGTCTGTGTTTTAATATTATCAGGTAACACTACTAATCCTGACATGGCCAAGAGTGACCATAAATAAGCTATATATAGTATACAGCACCCATCCTATGTCCAGAATATAAACACATGTATACAGAGAGTCTGTGCATACACACTCAGGATCTATCTCTGCACAGTGTACAGAGGGGTAGTGCTCTGCTGTGTGCAGTGCTGATACTGGAATCTGAGAGGTTTCAGTAGGCCATTGCTTGCCTCTATTAAATCAATTACATTCGTTAAGCCACAGCTATAATTTCACACTGCAACTCAAGCTCCTGTATGCCTTGCTTGCAAGAAAACCACTGGATCTGTGATAACTAATGTTTTAAATAAATAAGATGTGGGAAACCAGAAGGAATGCCAGGGGAAGGGTGGTGTATGGACAGTAGTTAGAAGAAATCTGAAGAGCAGCCAGCATAATAAATTTAAAGGGTGGAGAAAAACTGCAATGGCAACACAATGTTTTGGTCAAAATAAAGCAACTTTTACATGTGCTGAAGCTCTAACCCATGATTTTAAAAGACCCATGCATTCAACAACCACAGGCTGCCTTTCAAGTCTACAGGCTAATATATCTTCATATTAAGAAAGGATATGGCTTATAATTCTCTTTCACCAAAACACCAGATAGCTAAGACAGCAATGAAAAACAGAGACTTTTTTAAACAAAAACTCACCAAGTTTATATGGATGGAATTAGAATTCCAGCCACTAAACCCTGGTGAGTACTGTTTATTCTGTTTATTCTTAATGTGCTGATTTTCTTTCTGCTATTACTCACTCTCTGCTTGGTTACAACATGAAAACCTCTCAGCTCTTCTGCTCTCTGACCCTCCTTGCCTGCTCCTCTAATTCCCTTTTTTCTAGCACAGACCTTGGCCAGATCAGCATGAGAAACTGTTGTAAGGTATGTACATCAATCAGGGGAGTGCTGAAGTGGGATCTGCAACCAGCATAGCTGTGCCAGCACAAACCCCTAGGATGGATTAAGACATATCAGCAAAAGTGCTCTTTTACAGGATGACTTTTTTTTTTTTTTGTCTAAAGGACTGCAGTGAGCTCTATCAGCAGAAGTGGAGTTTTCCCAGTCTAATATGCAACTGGAGTATGAAGACTTTGCTGGAGTGTAGCCTACCAATACTGAGCTACCTCCTAGAGCACTCAGCATAAATTTGGCTTTCTGCACCCCAGAGGTTAACTAGAATATTTCCTAAACTCACCCCAAGGCCTTGGCTCTCTCTCTGCCCTCTTCCTCACTCATCCTCCTGCTTTGCCCTGTATCATTCCTCTCAAACATACCCAAATTTCTGATTTTCATCTCACCACCATTTAGTCTGTGTAGTCTGATATTTATTGTCATATTCTGCACACACTTTTTACTACCTCATGCCTGCCCTTAGAAAATTATCTTCCTATTACCTAGCTATGAGCATTTTTATATCAGACTGCTAATGCAAGGCATATAAAAATGAATATTTTTGTTCCCTAAGCCTCTCTAATGTAGAGAAGAAATATAGTATGTTTGGGTCTTTTTTTATTTGTCATCTGGTATTTGGAGTGGTGGGACTTATTTTCATGCAATCAGTGCTAAGTTCCTGCTTTGGTTTTGATATGAAAACTGAGATTCTCAAATGAGAATAAAATCTGAGTATCTGGGTTTAAGGATTATTGTTTTTATTATTTCACCTGCCTTTTACAGAACAAACTAGTTCAAATCCTACAATACTTTGTTCTCTGCCTAAAACCAGTGAAAACCACCTAATCCCTCTTCAGCTTCCAAAGTTGTGGCTATGACACTGAGGGCAGAGGGTGGCAAGAGGGAGCACCCAGACTTGAGCTGTGGTTCCACTGCTGGTGGCTCTTTGGACAATGTCATTGGACCTGAAGAGTCATCCTTCAGCTTCAGGGCTAGGAAACCATCCACACCTGAAGAGTCATCCTTCAGCTTCAGGGCTAAGAAACCATCCACACAGGGCAGCTGATTTGGGAAGGAAAAGATGTCTCACCCTATCAAAGGGACAGAGAAGCTTCTGGTTCTGCTGTGCATGCAGAGTGACCCTAAGGGGTTACACTTGTGCTGGTACACTGAGGAATTCACATGACTTTGGAGTAAATATCTAAGAACCCAGAAAGTAAAGGATGCTTCATGAAGATGGTTCAGTGACCCAGCAGTCACTGATTGCCTGGACTAAAATTCTACTTTTTAGCAAGTGCTAAAAGGTAAAGTAAAAAGTAAAAGTAAAAAGCTTTTAGCAAGGTGCATGAAGCTTTGAGGTTCTTCTGGGAGACTGGGAACTTACATGAGAATATGTGATGTCCATATCAAGAGACTCAGTTCTACTGATGCAATCCTTGGTGCAGATCTCTGTCTTCCTTGACTCCTCCTTGCAGCAATAAACCTTGGGCACAAGCACCAGCATATAATCACCTGGAAGGCTTAATTTTTAGCTCAGTTTTTGGTTCCCAATATTGTTTTGGTCTGTGACACCTACCAGTCTCTCAGGCAATACCTGCCCAATACTTTGCAGCACAATATGTACCAGGTATTTGGGGGGGGATTATGAAGGAGACAGTTTAGCTCTTCAAATGTGAACAGCACCACCCTAACAGCCTGCAGGGATCAGATCCTGGCCTGTGGTATTGAGCCTCTGAGGCTGAATTTTTGTCCTTTCACACTTCTATTTAACCCATGAATTGTATCTCTTTCATTTACATTCTCTTCTCCACCTGACTAGTTTTCTTTGTCCCCACAGTGAACAAAATAAGTGATTTTTCTAACCTGCAGCAACTTTCACCCTAATTCCCATCTCCATTCTCTAATTCAAGTACACTAGCCCCTGGCAGATATCTGCTTCTCAAAGAATAAAGAAAGCTCAGGAAGCACTGGCTGATGTCTTGTTGGACAAACCAGTTACTGAATTTCTTTGCAGATGGAATATTCTTTGCAGATCATTGACCATCACATGAGAAAGCCACTGCTGTGCTTCATTTTCACATCATCAACAATTGTGGCACAGTCAGGAGCTCTCATAATCTCTCTGCTCCAGATGTTTCTCTCCACTTTCTTCCCACTATATAAAATTCTCTTCCTTTTTTTTCCCCCTCGTGGTGGTTCTAATCACCTTGCAGAAAACATTAGGTGAGATTTGTTGATTGCCCTGCAAATTAAGGAGTCCAAAAGACCCCAAGAGAAGGTCGAAATAAAGCTTTGAGCTGGTATTTAATTAGCATTTATCAGCAAACAGATTTTAAAGCTAATATTAGTACAGGCTTACTAATAAAGGGAAGTGTTTGTGTAATGTCACTCCCACTCATTTTCACCTTGAGGTATTTTAAGGATTGATGACCTGGAAAAGTGAACAAGTGGTGAGGACTGTACAGACTGTGGGCAGAAGGAAAAACTGTTTGTCTAAATTCAGTGTTTGACAAGTCTGTGATAGAGCCATCAGGCCCTGCTGTCCTCGGAGTGTAGGTGGGTGAGTGAGTCACTTATTGCCACCCTGACATGCCATAAGGAGGTGGCTGTTCTCTCTTGCCAGAGTATGGTCCTGCAATTTTTACTCAGCGAGAGACAACACCATTTAAAAATGGATTTATTTTGGCTCACACTTGAATACCTGGTGTCATTTTTCATCCTGAGCAATGAGGTGCTTAAAAACAATACACTTTAGACCTGTCTACTGCCATTTACCAGTTCCATAGTCTCGACCCACTTTGTCTGCTTCGAAACAGTGTGAGGTGTCTGAATGCAGATCACACGTCTGGAAGCAAAACTGCAGCCAAAAACTCCCCTGGAAAAGTGCTGTGCTGTAGATGTCTTTTATCACTGGTCACACTACCTGTGACAGAAGCCATGCATAGGAAAAGGGGCAGGAAAAATGAGTCAGTAGCACAGCAGTTAATGCACTTATCTTATTCCAGACATCATTTCCTCAGAAGACTAGAAAAATGTGCAGATGGAACAAATCTGGTATTGCTGCTATCTAAATGGGAGTTTAACACTGGGTTTCCTGAAATGGTTCTGGTTATTTGTGAAAATCTGTCAGAATTATTGGCATATGATATTGAAGGGAAACATCAGAGTTTATAGTTGCCTCCAGTGAACTGCTGCAGGGCCTGTAGTCTTTTTGCTAAGGAGCAAATGCCTAGATGATCTCCAGAGGTCCCACCCAACCCCAAACAATCTGTGATGCTGTGAAGTGCTGCCCACTAACAACCATGTGGCTGAGGGGGCTGTTCCAGAGCTCTTCCAGAAGGGTTCATTAACTGAAGGTTTTCTATTACCTTCATTAAAATTAAAACATTCATCCACATTAACATATTTTTACTACATACCCAAGTTCTTAATTTTGAGACAGGATGGACAAAGCTCCTGAAAATGTAAGAGAAAATCCTAGAAATGGCTGAATCATTAATGTACAAACTTGCCAGCCACAGTATGAATTTGAAGGACCTATAGTCAAGCTGAAAGATACTTGTTCAAAACCATCATTCCTCTTTCTGAGAGTCCTCCCTTTTCACTCTCCTCTGCTCTTAGGAAACTGGGTGTAGACCCCAAAAGAAGCACTAATTCTGCAGCCCTAGCAAGTTTCAGGTTTGGTAACTGGTAATCTGGCTTTGGGTTGATTTTTCTTCCTCTTTCTTGGGAAGGAAGAACTTGTATTACATATTTACTTTTCCCTCTCTGTTGTGTTCAATAGAGAACTTTCCTTGGACATGGCCAGTCACAGACCCAATTTTGTATTTCTGCCAGCACAGCCTGGTCTATGACCTGCTTGACCCTGGTCCAAAATGGGAGTGCCTGTCCCTGTTCACCAGATATCCATCTCTGCTGTACTGGTGTCCTGGTCCCCTAGGGCTGCAGACATGGCCATTTCCTCTGAACACATTAGGCCTTCACTATGCAGCATTTTTTTCTCTTCTCTCTCTTCTCCTCATCTCCCTTCATTAACTTACCATCTACCACAGCCACATCACTCACCCTCATCAATTCAACCCTAGCCATGAGGCAGTTTGCTTCTCCCTGAAGTCTGAAAGCATCTGGTCTTTTCTTTTTCATGGCCCCTGTTTTTCTTGCACACAATGAGCTCCCTTTGTTCCTTCTTTTCTGAAGAAAAAGTCCCTGACAGCTTGTACCCATACACCTTTTCTTTGGTCCCAGACAGCAGACAAGCCCCACACAGCTACTCACTCATTCCTCACCAGTGGGATGGGGGAGAGAATCAGAAGGGGAAAAGCTAGAAAAGGTCATGGATTGAGATAAAGACAGTTTAATAGAGAAAGCAAAAGCTGCACACACAAGCAAAGCAAAACAAGGAATTAATTCACTGCTTCCCATGGGCAGGAGGTGTTTAGCCATCTCCAGGAGAGCAGGGACCAGCACATGGAATGGTTCCTTGGGAAGACAAACACATCACTCCAGATGTCCCTCCTTCCTCCTTCTGCCTCCCACCTTATCCCCTGAGCATGATGTGCTATGGTGTGGAATATCCCTTTGGTCAGGTTGGGTCACCTGTCCCAGCTGTGTCTCCTCCCAATCTCCCATGTACCCCCAACTCCCTCCCCAGTGTGGCAGTACAGAAAGCAGCAAAGGCCTTGGCTCTGTGTGAGCTCTGCTCAGCAATAACAAAAACATCTCTGCATTACCAACCCTGTGCTCTGCACAAACCCAAATACAGCTCCATACTAACCACTGGGAAGAAAGTGAACTCCACCCCAGCCAAACCCAGCACACTAGCTCAGCTTACAGCCTTAAAAAAGCACAAGTAAATGGTTCTGTCTTTGAAAGATATGGGTACATTTGAGTTGGGTATAAGTAGTCACAACACCATTAATGATAATAGATTTATACCAGGGAAGAAATTAGTTTAAATTTTCTGTTTTCCATTTAAAATAACTACCTAGAATAGAAGATGTGCACTCTGTCCAGCCACACAGCTCATTCATCCTTATTACATTTGCTCTCGTGGCAGACTGTTCTTTTTAAAGATTTCAGTAATAAAAAATGTTTCCATTTTTACTAATACTCCATTGTTTGCTGGTTTGGACAATTCAGCATACTTTTGATAGCTTTTTAAGGATTAGCTCTTGCATGCTGCATGCTTATTGTAGTACAACAAAGATTTCTTATGCATATTTGTCACATTATAGCTGAATTTGCTGCTAGAAATAAATTCATACAAATGCACATTATTTTGAAATCCAATAATGTAGAGAATAATACTGAATAGTGAGGTTTTGCTCCAGTTTTCTGTCAGAGACTAAAAGTGAACATAAATGGTGTTTGGAATGGAATTAGTATTACAAGCACAGCTTCCTTAACATTCTAGGATCCAGACTGGCAGGGCTCATAAAAATTGCCTTGTTTTATGAGATTTCTTTTTAAACATTCCCTTGTCTTGATAAAATGTAGTTGATTTTTAAAAATCAGTTTAGTGACCAGGTGAGTTATGTGCATGCAGAATTAAAAAAAGAAATACATCCTTGCTTAATTTATAGGCTGCTCAGTGACAAGATCAAGGTTTGCAAGCTACCTGCCTGTCCCAAGGACAGCAGGATATATCTAGCATGGCCTTTGCCAAGAAAGGGAGTATTCTGGATCATGATTGAATAGTTCTGGTCAAGGAAGTTTCCAAGAAATCTTCTTTTAACCTGTGTCTGCTCTGTAGGTCATGGGGGCTCTGCCTTTCATGCTCTGAACCGAATTCCACCCACACACCACAGTGGACAAAGTTTTGTAGAACAATTCATTAGAGTTTTGTTCCTTATTTTCACTCTGCATCACTCTGGGGATGTGTGTCCTTGCTCTGTCACAAGTGACAGGGTCTCCCCAGGCTGGTGATCCTAATGAGCTCTGTAAGTGTTGCCTGGGACGAGTGGAACAGTGTATTGCACAAAGTGTCCTTAATCTTCTTCTGTACCTCGAGTTTGTATTTCAGTACCACATGAGACCAACCTGAGAGTTTAATATAAAATCCTAGTTACTGCCAGAGCATGTAGGTGCTCATCTTTGTGCATGGCACACATCTGCAAGATCTATGCTGCTCCTTCCTCACCCAACCTCTTGTCCCTGCTCCTCTGCTGCAGGTCACCTGCTGCACAGATGAGGTGGCTGAGTAGTGTGGGTGAACTTCAGCACAAAGCTTGGCCATGTTACCCCACCCTGCAGCCACCTTTCCCTTGATAGATCAGGGTAGTTCTTGGTGCTTCATTCTGCTAACCAGGCTCAGCAGAAGAGTGGTGCCAAGCACTGGGGACAAGGTGGAGTGGGAATACCCCAAGGAGCTACATCTGGCTGCTGCATAAGCCAGTCCCTAAGTCCTATGAAACAGCTTCCAGCTGTGTTTTCACCAAATCTAGTCTGGAGGCAGCATGAGGAGCAGCAGAGTTTCAGAGTTTCAGGCAGCGACAGCAGCAAATCCATTTCTGGTGCATGCAAACCAGTGGTTTGCCACCTGTGAACACGAGGAGAAAACAGACAGGAGAGCCATCTGAGAACCCAGCAGAGGTCCACAGAGAATGGCAACTCACACAGTGGTCCAGAGAAACCACCATACATACTTCAGGCACAAAGGTTCTGCTTTGCTTTTCTCCTATTTTGCACCTCTTGGGTGGGCATAGAGCACTGGCTTCAAAGCAGGACTAATAATGCAATGAACACTGGGATTTAGTGAACAGCAGTGTGAGAACAGACAAATGTACAGCAGTGGTGGCCCAAAGATGGGCAAGAAAACATTCAGAAAGCTACTCTTGTAGAGAAATGCCACCAAGAAACATGTATATGTGAATCTAATCCACTGACAAGAGTGGACAAAGCTAATAAATCCCCCTGAGACATCACCCAGGATCTGCTTTGATCATGCAGGAATAGAACTGGTTTTGTGTAAGATTGTGGCTGCAATTTGAACACATACAAAGGAGAACAAAACATTTAAAATTCAAGGCTGTCCATGCAAGAAGCAGTGTAGCATGAATGGCCTCATTTGGAGCAGACTCCCATTAATAAGGTTTGGGAGGAAAAGCTGTCAGACAGCTAATAACTACTTATAAACCTGTGTTGAATGGAATTCCTTTAGACTGGTACAAACAACAGAATATTGACCATATTGGTTTTAAAATATGTCTGACAGGACATTATTAGAATTCCTTCAAATATTTCATGTCCACACCTGGAACACTAGAAGGAAACAAACCATTGCACCTGGGGAGCCCTCGAGCTCTCATAGTCTTTCAGGGGATGACTAGGGCAAAGAAATCAGCATTTGTATTTCCTCCCACCATGCCTGTAATTCCTCCAGCCCACATTCTCCCTTCTGTCAGACACCTCTACCAAAGTCAGTGGATGCTGACACAAGCTATTTTGTTATCATGAAAGTCCATATAGCTTTTCCAGCTTGGCAATAACCTGCAATTTAGAACAGTAAATTGGCCAGAGTGCCTTGATATTTACAGCACAGTAGCTATATTCCTTTAATTACAAAATGGCTATGGCTACATTAAATGCCAGATGCTTCTTGTTACCTTCCAGTTCCAGTTCACTTCAGTTAATACCTTGACTAGCACATGTTGACACCCTTTTCTCTGTGTTTTTCCCAGGTAAGTATCTCATAGAATCATAGAACCAACCAGGTTGGAAGAGACCTCCAAGATCATCAATCCAACCCTACCGTGGTCACCAGACCATGGCACTAAGTGCCACATCAGTCTCAGCTTGAAAACCTCCAGGGATGTGAATCCACCACCTCCCTGGGCAGCACATTCCAATGCCAGTGGTTGTCTGTTTGCAATCCAGAGCAATGCAAAAGGAATAAACCAAACTGGAGGTGCAGTGGACATTGATCTAAGGGGGCATGAGTTATATCCAAGGGGCTTTCTGAAGAGAAAAACTCACTCCCCTTCTCTTCATAACATCATCTGCTGTGAGATAGGCACTGCCTTCAGTTCCTTCACAGTCTTATTAAACTGAATTGTAGTTTTGCTAAACTTTGGAGCAAGATGTCCACAGAGGTTGAAAGCTGGAGGGGAGCTCAGCTGCTGTGTTCTTCTTGCCCTCCTGTGCTTCTTGGTTGGTGGATGTTAAGGATTGTAAACATAGACTACATGGATAGTTTCTGGGAAAAAAATCCGACCAAACACAAAAACACCATCCCCAAAGCAACCAAAAAAAAAAAAAAAAAGCCACAACAGAAAGTATCTACTCCAAGTCAGTGCAAGCTAATTATAGCAACTCTGTGCCAAACTGTCACAAGCTCCAGAGTGAGCACACATGCCTCCAGGGATAAGGACCTATGGTGAGCAATTCTGTCTCGCAGCTATTCCCTGTCTCACAGTCCATAACTGTGTGCTGCTGTGCCAGAAGCCAGGAATAAAATTCTCTTTCCTCTCTGGTTTTTACACGATGTGAATCTCAGTGGCTCCCCAGACCTACCCTCATGTGTCCCTTGGGAGGTCAGGTTGATGAGGTCAGAGAATGATGAGCACTCATGTTTGCTATAATGGTGATTTATTTCCCGTGTAAAATTCACTCATTTCAATACAGATGCATGGGCTGTTGTCGAGCCTACATAAATTCTTTCATACTCATCAATAAAATGGTTTGGGGGCATGTGGTGGATGCAGCTTCTCTGGAACTAGTTCAGTATTTAATTCCTGCTAATGTACACTATGAGATTGTGTCTAATTCAATTTGCAAAAACATAAAGTGCCTTTTAAGGGGAACTCATATATGGTTAGAGGGATATATAACCCAGATGCCTCTGTAATTCCTTTCAATGTCATTAATTTGATATGCTGAATTGTTATTTACAGACTCTAGTCTCACATAAAAGAGGAGAAACCTCAGAGAAGTAACCACAGTGAGGGTTTGTAGGAATTTGCTGTTTTCTTCTGTGCAGTAGCACTGAGGAATGCTGATGCCTCTTCATATCTTGTCTTCAGCCTTGAACTTCATTAATATCATTACAGAGAGGTATAACAGCACTGACAAATGAAAACCAAAACCAAACCAAGAATACCCAGAGAAATTACTGAGATTGTTTTATTCACTTAGTTATTACTGTAGCCCAATGAATGTCAGAATCAGTAACAGCAAAGTCAAGAGAATTTAGGCCTCAATGCATCACAAATGTAACAGAAGAGCAGTGTACTGGTATCATAGCTTGGCCTTCTGACAGTCCTTTTTAAATTATTTTGTGCAACTTGACACATGTCTAATCTTCCAAGTGGGCACAAGATGCAGCAAACAGCAGAACTCAGCCCAACCTTATCTGCAGCCAGTCAACTCAATACTGAAACAAGGATGCCATTTCACAGCCCCAAACTGCAGAGCTAACCTCAATTTGGAAAACTTTCTCTGATATTTTTCTTCCTGCACTTTATTTCCCTGGAGGCATCATAGCTTTAACCCTCCCAGCCTGACTGCATCCCATTCAGCTGGATTAATCTTAAATCTGAATATTATTACTGAACTTGAACTTGGAAAGTGGTTTAGTCACAAAACAGGCTCAGGCAGCAGCAAACTCCCCCTCATGTACAGCAAACAAATCAAATGAGCAGAGAAAATACGCTGAGGGTGCACTTGGATTAGTTATAAACACTGATGCTTTGAAATTATAGAAAAGCTCCTCAGAAATTCTGGGGCAATTTCTCCTCTCTCATTCAACACTGTGCATTATCACTGGAAAGGGCAATGTTCAAATGCATTTGTAGAGCAAAACAGTTGGCCCTGAGGAAATGACACTCACACCAGGCACGTTGCAGGGAAATTTTACTTCAGACTAGTTCTAGCTTTGTCCCACATCTGGATGCCCATTAGGGGCTGTAATGGGATGACAAGAGAAGTGTGGTTGGTGGGGTTGGCCAGGAGATTGGATCAGAACTGTTTGGATCAGAACTGCCAGTGCAGGTGCCACCCTGAGCCCCAGTGAGCCAGGTGCTTCCCAGAAATTAAATCTTTCCTTGGGAAGCTCAGCTGTGGCACTGGAGTTTCCCAGGAATTAAGAGCAGGAGAGATGCTTTGGTTTGAACTCAAGATGCAAATCAGAGGCATGACAAGCAGCCAAAGAATGTGCAAGAGAATAGAAGATGGTAACAAAACAAGTCTTAGCTGAAAAGGAGATAGGTTACTCAAAAAGAATGAAAAATGTATGGGGAAAAGCCGAAGGAAAAGGAAATATTTTTCTGAACATCTAATTATGTTCTTTTCCTTAGAAAGGAGTGATCATTTAGAAAAATCCTGTACAAGACAAAAAAATTAAATGGGAAAGGCTCCACCTACCCATAAACCCCCCATATAACCCCTTTCCTTTACATAGGGTATGTGAGTGCAGAATTTGTGCACATTTGTTGAACATTTTTTCTGGTTTGCCCCTCGTTAAGTGGTAAGCACTGGGGAAAGAAATGAGCCTTATCTGGTTTGCTACCCGCCTAGCCATTATCAGCTGGCATCAGGTGAAGAAATGAGCCTGAAAGACTGAAGGGTGGCTGCAGATGCTGGAGTTCCATGAGGTCAAAGAAATCACGTGGATGAAAGGTTTTTAAGAAATTTTCTTAACCCTTGTTTTCAAACCAGCACCTCTAGCAGAAGAAGAAGCTTCACCCAGGGACTTGTGTCTCGTGGCTGGATTCTCAGGGGTCTAATAAAGTAGAAGCAGAAGCTTCACCCAGGGACTTGTGTCTCTTGGCTGGATTCTCAGGGGTCTAAAAAAGTAGAAGAAGCAATCTGAGTTTTTTTCTCTCAGGTGGGTTATTCATAATGTCTAAGATGTGTGATTTCCTGTGATTGATGGGCTGAGCTAACTCCAAGGGCCTCTCCTTGATTAGAGTGTTTTTAACAATCTCTCCTTTTACTTGTTAGGCTACTCTCATAAAAACTGATCGTGTCTCAGTATCACCATGGTTTTGATCTTCAGAGCAAATTTGATTGAAATGAATGAAATGGTTGAAGAGTTAGTGGGTGATGTAGTGGTGGAGATAAGGAACAAGGGGATACACAGGACCAAACACTCGGATACAACAAGATTGCAAAAGTTGTTTGTCCTTTAGAAACCAGGCTGAAAAAAAATAGATAGGAATATGCTCTGATAGAACATTATTTCTAGATTCTTGGCATTTTTCTCTTCCATTTTAATTCAGTTACTAGAGATTGAAGGAAAAATCAAGAGTACCACCTAAAAAATGTGCAGCTGCTGCATGGCATCAAATTTGAGTGTTTTGCATTAAGTTGTTTGTTCTGGAGTTTGACAGAGAAGCTGAGCTTAACTGCCTCCCCCTTTGGGTTCCTCACAGAAATCTGAAAGTGCATCTTCAAAGGGTATGTTTTGTACAAAAGGAGAAGGAGGCTGCTGTCATGGTCCTGGGAACTGGAGAAGAAAATACCTGCTTGACTGAGCTGCCCTTTTCATCCAGAGTAGTGTGAGACAAACGTACTGAATCGGAGCCCAAGCTCCAGATGCCATGTACAGTTGGAGATGGATTCCTGCCAACGAGTTTCCAAAGCAAACAAGGAAGAGCAAATTTGCCTAGCATGAAGTGCAGCCACACAGGGAGGCAGTGAACAGGGTGTTTCCCTTCAGCATGGAAGGGAATGTGAACTGCTTTAATATAATGTTGTTTTAGCCAGAACAGGGCTTGAAAGAATATAATTTTTGACTCAGATCTTAAGGTCTCTGAGCTTAACCAAGTCAGAAGTTCAATGATGTTTTGGCAGGGAGTGATATAGTGCTGTGTTTGTGCCTTGCTTTAAGGCATGTCTACATGACTTAGAGTGGTTTCTGGTATCATAGAATCATAGAATGGTTTGGGTTTGAGGGGACCTTAAAGATCATCTAGTTTCACCTCCTCTGCCATGAGCAGGGACACCTTCCACTAGACCAGGCTGCTCAGAGCCCCTTCCAACCTGGCCTTGAACACTTAAAGGGATGGAGCATCCACATTTTCTCTGGGCAACCTGTTCCAGTGCCTCACCACCCTCACAGTGAGGAATTTTTTCCCAATATACAATCTAAACCCACTCACTTTCAGTTTAAAGCCATTCCCCCTTGTCCTGTCACTGTATGCTTTTGTAAATAGTCTCTCTCCATCTTTCTTGTAGGCTCACATCAATAACCAAGCTGGAGAAGATTGGTAGTAAACTCTAGGTCAAACTACCTGGGGCCAAACAGACTCAAATGCATTAGGCAATAAACTTTCAATGGCAAGGTCTGTGGATCCAAGCAGTTGGCCATATCAGGTGATAAGATAATTTTTAGTCTCCAGGTAAGTATACAGACATTTCAAGTAGAAACACCCTGGAAATATCCATTGGTGTAAGGTGCTTTCCATGGCTAGTATAGTGAAGGAACAATAGTGTTGAAAATAAGCACCAAGAGAAGATTTTTCTGTCATTCAGCCTGTTTGCCCTGTGTGCTATCAGCTTCAGGAGTATAAATGCTGGAAACAGTTCCTGCCTTGTCACCTTCTTTATTGATACAGTTGGGTTCAATGATCTTAAAAGCATTTTCCAACCTAAGCAATTCTATGACTCTATGATATGAGAGCTGAGTGCCCTCTTACTCTGTCTGCCACAGGAGCACCTGGCTCTGGTTCACAGTTTAGAAACCTCAGCCCTGGTTGTTTGTGGATTTACTGCCGAGGGTTCTGGTTACAAGAAAAATAAATGAACATATCAGCTCTGCAGCTGTCCATCTGGGAAGTTTATAAATGGGATTGCATCTTCACAGGAATAACTGTGGAGGATTGCAGATTGCAAACAGTGGCTTCAGTTTGTGGCAGCAGAGCTCTGGGCAGCAGGGAGACTTAGAGCAGGATGACAATTCCCTATCTGAGACTGTGATTCATTCAGAGACCACAGCTCCCTCCTGTACCCTCCTCTGCCTGGCTGTCCATTGAGCTCACAAAAATAAACCACAGAAACTTGATGAGAAACCAATGCTGCTGAGTTGGTCTGCAGTGGGAAGCCAAACTGTAGAAATTACTTTGTTACTACTTTAGACACACAACATTTTTTTTTCCTTAATGATAGTTGAATAATTCTGTGTTCTCTGCTAGTCCTGAAGTTCAGGAAATTGCAGGACTCTGTCCTGCATGCAGCCTTGATGGAGAAAACATGAAATTGAAGGCCACAGCACAGTCTCTGGGATCAGAGAGAGATACATTCAGTGACTGAATATTTGAACAAGCAGTGGAAAGGATGCTTGGTACTTCTGGCACACAGCAGCACTGCTCCTTTAAAACTAGGTACATGTGGCTCTCTGATAATTGCTCACTGTGACTGCATGGGAAAAGGGCAATCCAGAAAAGTGCCACAGCAACATGGTCTGTGTCCCTGGGTTGGGTAGGTGTGATGCCTACAGAAGAGTGCTAGAATCGTGGGCATTGAAACAATGATCCTCTTTAAGTCAGGCAATAAGGCAATAACCTTCTCTGGGGTTTTTGCAGCTCTCTTGAATCCTTACAAGGATTCAAGGTTAGCTGCTGAGTCAAACAGCCAATGTCGTTTCACAGGGGCCTGAAGGAGGATTACTGAGCTGCCCAACGTGGCTCTAGAGGAAAGGGACAGAATAGTTTTGTGTTGAGCCCCAGCTTTCAGTTCACACTCTTTTCCTTAACTTAAAAGGTATCACAACAGCAAGCCCACTCCTAATTAATGGGGTTTTTCTTTTGTTTTGGCAAGACATGCCATAGAGATTCTAATCATGCAGATGGTAAAAACAATGCCCATTAGTTTCTGGAGCATATACATATATACATGTATTACCAGAACTTATATATCTAAGTGTTCAGTGCTATTTGAGACAACAATTATGTCAGAAACAAAAAGTTAGTACAACAATTTGCCATTCTGTCCATGGGAGCATTGGTTCTTCACTTTGTTAAAAATCAAAGAATAACACACCATTGTCTTTTAACTACAGATGTCGCTCATTATTTTATTCCCACTCTTCTCCTAATGCTGCATAATACATAAAAGTTTTAACCTGTGCCCATTGATGCCATTTGATCCCAAAGTGTCTGTATGGTTTTTTTTTTCTATAGTTCTGTCTGCTTAGTGATTGGACATAAAAGTTTTAACCTGTGCCCATTGGCGCCATTTGATCCCAAAGTGTCCGTATGGGGTTTTTTTTCTATAGCTCTGTCTGCTTAGTGATTGGTTTTTTTGTGGTGCAGCATTTTAGAGATGGTTGGGTTACAATTCAGGGTGAACCCATTTTAGATTATATAGATATATATCTCATAGAATCATAGAATTTTAGGGGTTGGAATGGACCTTACAGATCACCTAGTCCCAACCCCTGCCCTGGGTTACACCTCCCAGCAGAGCAGGTTGCTCAAGGCTCATCCAACCTGGCTGTGAACACTGCCCAGGGTGGGGGCAGCCACAGCCTCCCTGGGCAACCTGGGACAGGGTCTCACCACCCTCACAGGAAAAACTTTTTCCCAATATCCAACCTAAATTTCCTCTCTTTCAACCTGTCTCCATTGCCCCTTGTCCTGTTCCTGCAGCTCCTAACAAAGAGTAACTCTCTAGATTCCCTGTAGGCCTCAATGCATTGTGTATATCTGTGTATATGTGTGAACATCTTTATTTAAAGAAGAGTCATTAATTTTGAAGAGTAGAAATAAAACCTTAGCACTTCAAGTATGGATTCAATGTATTTCTTCCAACACAATTATGTGAAGATGCAGAGACCTGTTATAGTAAAAAAGTGGCCCCATCACATTTTAGGAGCCTAGTAGGTTAAAGTATATTGCTGACTAATTCGTTACTTAAACAGCCCTGACAGTTCAGTGTGAATTGGGGATTTAATAGCAGCTCCCAAATGAAATGAATGGTGTTTGCTTGGCTGAGCATCTTAGTCAGCTTTGAAAATTTTAGACCTGATTGTATCTCTCATGGCCTTTTGGGTTCTCCAAGGAACAAACCCAACTGTCCTTGCAAGGCATCCCTGCTCAGGGGAAGGCAGACAGGTGATGGCACCTGGTGATCAAAAATGCCAAAGTCATCAGGGAACTCTACAGATACCACTTTGGGAGCTCATTCACAGATACAGCCTGGAGCAGATTGCAAGTCAGAGCCATCTGTGTAATCTCAGGGATATAAGCAAAGCTGAAGCCAACTAAACGAGAACATCTAGCTTTTCAAATACATCACAGCCTTAACCACAATATGGAATTCTGTGCAAGTCTGTCTTTGCCAGATTGTCAACCTCAAGTGACAGCTGTCCAAGCAAAGGCTTGCAGCACTGTCTGACGTCTTGCAAAGAATCCCATACTTCTTCATCCACCTTCAGCAGCCAACAAAGAGGCAGAAGTCCAAACCCCAGATTTACTAAAAAAAAAAGAAAATAAAATCCCAGCAGATCCAGAACCTCAGCATCAGGCAGAAGTCCAAACCCCAGATTTACTTAAAAAAAAGAAAATAAAATCCCAACAGGCACAGAGCAATGGCAAATAGAATGAGGGGAGAGGAAGGGAAAAAAGGGAACTGATGCTATCATTCTCCCCACCTCTGTGTACAGCTACTTCAGGTAGCACTTGGCTGTCACTTGTCATCCAGCAGCAGCAGACTGTGTTGGGCTGAAGCCTTTTGTACCACCCCTGTCCAGTGCTGTCCTGGCTCAGCTATCTCAGGAGAAGCACTGGGACCCTTTCCTTGCTCTTTTCTGTGTATTGCCTCAGATAGGGCACACAAACCCTGAACGGAGCAGTCTTTCCCCAGAACCAGTAAGACACTTTCTAGAAGGATTACCACAATAATTTCTCTCCTAGAACAGAGTTGGCACTTTACAATCTTGGTCTTGGAGGAGACTGATCACAAGCATGTAAGAGAGTTTTGCTGAAAAACATGAGCATCTGTGTTCCACTGACAGAAAGTACTGAGTCAGAGAGAAACCAGCACTTGACCTATCTGTTACATTGCTGGCTGATAAAGCCAAGGACAGAATCCAGAATCCTCCCTTCAAGACCCAAACCTGTGCTTCACCCCCTGAAGACCCCACTGACTCCATGAAGCTATGGTCCACTCTGAGCAGCAAGTACCTGGTTATACTAGAAAACACAGGTATTTTTCAGGCTCTTCTGCTCCCTGAAAAATATAACAGTACAAAGGCCTCCAAAACCAGCTCTGTAGAGTAAGTACTATAGCTGATACTACATGAATTTTTACTCCATGACCCTCTTCAGACTCTTCTCTGGTGAAGGAGCTGAGAGGAGGAACTTTGCAGAGCCCAGAGATGTATAAAAATATCTGTTGGAGCCTGTGAGCATCTGGGGAAGGCAGAAATGGGAAGGGTTGCCTGACAGCAAGTGTGCACACTGTGCAGCGTCGCACGCCGCCGAGATTCCCCGAGTGATGTCTCCCCAAGGGAGCACAGCAGCATGAAAAGTCTTACTCACTCCATGCTGGCTCTGTTGTGCCTAAGGATCTCTCTGCTAAACCTCACCATGCAGCATTAGCCTGCACAGAGCTACCAGCTGTCCCTGCAGCACCATCCACACAGCCACACTCACCTCCAGCTAAGCACCATCATCCATCACAGCCAAACTCAGCCCGTTGGGGGATACAGGCATAAGTCCAGGCACTGCTTTGGCCTGGATGCTTTGCTCTGTTGGCGTGGCTTAACCCCAGCCAAGAACCAGCAGCCTCTCACTCACTGCCCACCAACGGGATGGGGGAGAGAATCAGAAGGGTAAAAGCTACAAAAACTCATGGGTTGAGATAAAGACAGTTTAATAGAGAAAGCAAAAGCTGCACACACAGGCAAAGCAAAACAAGGAATTAATTCACTGCTTCCCACAGACAGGAGGTGTTTAGCCATCTCCAGGAGAGCAGGGACCAGCACATGGAATGGTTCCTTGGGGAGACAAACACATCACTCCAGATGTCCCTCCTTCCTCCTTCTGCCTCCCACCTTATCCCCTGAGCATGATGTGCTATGGTGTGGAATATCCCTTTGGTCAGGTTGGGTCACCTGTCCCAGCTGTGTCTCCTCCCAATCTCCCATGTACCCCCAACTCCCTCCCCAGTGTGGCAGTACAGAAAGCAGCAAAGGCCTTGGCTCTGTGTGAGCTCTGCTCAGCAATAACAAAAACATCTCTGCATTACCAACCCTGTGTTCAGCACAAAACCCAAACATAGCCTCATACTAGCCTCTATGAAGAAAGTTAACTCTACTCCAGCTCAAACCAGCACATCTGTGGAGAGGACAAAGCCAGCCCTTGGAACATGTCTAGTCTTTCTAAGGAGAGGGGAAATTCACACTGCAGTTCACTGGGATAAAACCATGTCTGCTGATGCAGGACAGTAGGATGCAGTTCCTTGAGTGTTAGCAATTCCCTGGGAAATGAAGTACCAGTGATGGTGCCATAGACAATGCAGGAGTTTGCCCAGTCACCTGGGGTTGTTCCTGCATTCACCCTCACTTTCAAATCACTGGTGTCCCTGGGGCTCTGGGGTCCCCTAGCATTTACAACAGTTTGGTTGTAAAGCACCAAAGCCTTTCTTCCTTCAAATGTTTAGGAGCTGCACTCTCTTATGAATAAATAACTCCTTCACAGAAGGGTTTTAATAGAGAAGATGTTCTACACTCTTCTTTAGATCAACACGTGGCCCACCAGGAGGATTGACAAAAAGCCTCGATGTTTCCTCAGGTTGTTCTCCGAGAAAACTTGATGCTGAGCAAATCAGACCATGTTAATTCTTTGTTTACAGTGATGGCACTGACTTTTCATGGTGGAACACTGAGTTAATTTGAGGAAAACTTTGCTTTTATGGGACAATAGGTCAGGATGTCAAACAACACTCTTCCTCTGCAGCCCCATGACAACAACTGGATAGGAGATATCTCTGCCTGCCAGCCTTCCAGCTCTCCAAGGGTTAGATGGGAAAGTGTGACTCCTTTTCAGCCTCTGAGTGATTTGAAGAGAAATTCTAGGCTTTTTCTTCTGCCCATACAGAATGTGAAGAGCTGTACAACAAGCAGAATCCTTCTGGAGCAAGAGCTGCAGAAGCAATTGGGGACCATGGTTATGATGGCTCAGGGTGGTTTTAAATGTCCTGTACCCTGAGCATTGCTGCCTGTGCAGTCTGCTGGAAGTTAGAGCACTGAGACAAGGGTTGTGCACTCCACCTGGGCAGTGTCTGAGACACTTGTTAGCATGTGCAGCCATGGAGTGATGCCAGGATTGCTGGTCTGTTCAAAGTGCCCCAAGTGAAACACTGGCAGCAGCCACAGCTGGGTTAGTTTCCCTCCCAGGTGCTTAGCCCAACCTCTGTTTGTTTATGTCTGGTTTGGGCTGAACTTTGGGCCTCTGCTAGGCTGACAGCATTACTCAAGGACAGGGAAGTGCTAAGATTTTATTTCTACTCTTGGAAATTGATGGCTCTTCTTTAAATAAAGATGTTCACACATGCACACACACACTGTTGGGTGTGCCAGTGCACTCCTCAGGCTGTTGGGGTCTACCTGGTGGGATTAGATAGGGGCAACTTTGGCAGGAGCCTTGCAGCCAGCTGCCCAGTAGGCAGAGAGAGCTCATTCCTTACTAGAGGAATGTTTTGGGGCTGAGCTGCAGCTGGTCAGTCCTCCAGCACATGGGCAGAAAATGCAGAGTTGACAGAATGTTGCCAGGCCCATGTCCCAGAGAGCAGGGTGGAGATGACCACCTCTAAGAGATGACCTCTCTTTGTTTCACAGGGGACTGGGAGCATGAGAAGAGTACAGCAGTCTGGCTGCATGTCCACTGGCTTCCTTGAAGTAGGTATTAAAGCAGGCTACAGGCAATGCAATTTTTGCTCTCTGCATGGGTATGAAGTGCAGTGCTGCTGCATGCTGGTTTAGTGTCCACCCTTCCTGCTCTACTCTTTTCCTACCCTCTGAGAAGGATGGTTGGACCTGCCCCACAACCTCATACATCAGAGGCACTGGAGTGGAACCTCACCCAGCATGACAGCAGAGATGCTCCCAGCTTCGTGTCCACAGTCATAGCCTGGACCTCCTAAAACGAGGCTTCTTCTAAACCTTTGGGGAGAGATAAACACCCTTGGGAGTGGGGAATCCTCCCACCAGTCTTAGACACTGAGTGCAGAGGAATCCTTCTCCAGCTATGCCTTGCCTCTTCCTGCTGGCTGCAGACAGATTCCAGCTGACTGGATTAGAGAAGGTAGCAACTTCTGAAAGGATAAATTTGGATGAAGTCAATCCCCTCCTGAGAGCAAAAGCTTGCATAGCTGATATCTGGTCGTCATGTTTTAGTAATGTCCTGTTCTCCTCTCTGAAGGCTAAAGAACACATACTCCTGTTCTTTTTTGGCAATTGCTCCAAGACTTTCCACACTCCGGACAACTGCTTGAAAAGTCATCCAGCTGAGGGCAAGAAGGGGAAGTGCAAGACTGGCTAAAAGGAGAGGGAAGGAGCTGCACCTGGAAGTGTGGCACAGGAAAACAAGAGTCAGTCTCCACAGAAATCTTTATTTATCCTAAGTCAATATGCAAACACAAGACACAGCTGTTGGTGTTAATTACTGTGACTGTGATTTGGTAGCAATCTCCATTCGGAATCTGTGAACGGATTATTTTACAACCTTTACTGTGTTACAGTCTCAATAAGGATTTTTGTCCTGGGGTAACTGTTCAAAGGACAGGCTCTTTAGTCACAAACACTTTTTAATTTAAAGCTGAAAAGTATCAGTGCAAATATCCTACTAGGAAAAAAATGTGAGTCCCCAAGGTGTTGATATACAAGTACAAATGAAATTGGTAATAAGTATCAGGTGGACTTTATCTATGCCTGAAGGTTGCACTTGTAGTAAATAGCAGACTGGAGAAAGTTATTTACAGTTCAAAGAACAGTTTTGGTAGCAATGAAACAAAATCCCAATGAAATAATCAGATATTCAGTGTGAGCTGCTTAATTGTCGTGGTTTAGTTAGAGGCCTGAGCATTTGCAACAATCAGGTCCATTAGAGCTTCTGCTTCTAATATTGTTTTATAAAGCAGCAAAGGAGTTGTTCTGCCCTACCAGGCAACATGCTATGAGTTGCTTATATACAGCCATGGATGTTTGATATGAAAGCATGTGTGAAAAGTATATGACTAAAAGCTGAAAAGGAACTAGAAGTTGCCTACATAAGGGAGGGCTTGGCCAAGCAGGGGCTTGCTGTGTGGGGAAGCCAGGTCAGGAGCATTGCTCAGGGATGCTCTTGTCCTTTTTTACAGTGGTCTGCTGCAGCCTCAATGCTAACTGGTGCCTTCAGCTCTTTTTCCAGACAAGCCTGAGCATTGTATTTTGTCATGGTGCACTTTAGTGCATGGAAACAGCCTGAGAGTTCCATTTCTCATGAGCAGGGAGCAGAGAGTGATCAGGAGTGAGTGTGTTGGCTGAGCAGTTTCTCCCATGGATGAAGCAATGGGTGTTTTAAGTAGCACCCCCCAATCCTCCCTGTGTCTCTCTGCTGAGCCTCTGCAGGAGTGAGGAGCCACCCTGCCTTCCTGCCCCTCCACTCTCCCCACATCACTGGTTTTATTGAGATTTCCAGGTAAAGCCTCTCTTTCCTTATAAAATGTCCTTGCCCAAATTAAGGGTGGTGCTGTGTAAACAAGACAAGAAAAAGGAATCTTATAGAGAAACTGGGACCCAATGCACAGGAAGACAGGAGCAGTTTGCAGCCACAAGTTTCTTGGTGATGGCTAAGTTCTTACAAACCCTGACAAAATAAGTGTGTGCCATCAGGTTTATGAACAGGAGTGGGGCTCTGATTCTGCACATGTTCATGCATGTGAGCAACTTCTTGCATCTGTGGAGAGCTGGTGAACCTATCTACAACTGGAAAATGCCTTTAATGTGTCAGAACTGGACCTTTTTATAGCCACATTGCCTTTGTTATCTGGTAGAAAAATCTTGCTGTGTTTGTTTCTCCCTGCTCTCTCAGGAAAGGCTGCATTGCCACCCAAGCAATCTCTGCTTGCTTTCTGGCAGCTCTTCTCCTCTCTGTTTTCATGTGCTAATGTGCTATGGGGTATTGTAGCAGGGGCCAAGGAGTAACGTTGCTCTTCACCACATTTCAGGTCTGGATGAAAATGAGCCTGAAGAACCTCCCATGACACAGGCCTGGGAGGGTTGGAGAGCTCTCCCATCTCTCCAGATAGAAAGCTGTGTGCTTTATTCCTCACTGGACACCTTCCAGACCAAAACCTGCCTCTGACCCTCACTGAACCTCATCCCTGCCATCCTCAGCTGTCCCTGCAGCACTGGATTCACTTGCCTTACCAAGGGGGCTGTGAACACACAAGTGCAGCTCAGGGACAGATTGGGCAGGTGCCCACAGCAGGGTAAGGTGGATGGGGATGGGGAAAGAGGTACTTGGTAAACTATTGGCAAGATTTTATTGGTGACACTGGTGTCACTTACATGCAAAACACAGTCTGCAACCAGGGCAGAGCTGGGCTCCACCAGGGTTTTCATGTGAGCACACACAGACATTGCAAGGACCCTGCAAGACTCACAGTGCTAGGAAATGCCACTGAGGTGTGATTCATGGGGCACGACAGCCTGTGGAGTCTGACAGCTCACAACCTCAGGCTCCTGTTGCCTGCAAAATGAGGTGACTGGGCACGAGGGCCAGAGCTCAGCCCATGCTTCCAGCTCTGCCTGGGATGGTTTCTGCCTGCCCATAGGCATCCACCAAAGCAACCAGTTAGGTGGGACCCTAAATCCAGGGAGGAGTGCATGAAGACATCACCTTCCTGGAGAGGGACCAGAGTGCCTCAAGGAGGGATGTTACTGCTCTCTCCTCTTTCATACCTCTTGCTTCTTACTTTGCAACTGGATTTTTTGTATTTACTTTTAAAAATGGCTCTCACATTCAGTCCCTGTCTCAGGCAACTGGGAGCTGTGCATTTTGTTGCCTGGGGCAGAGTTAGGCCCTTCTGTGCTGCTAACCAGACTATTCAAGTCTGTGTGCAAGTCAGTTTCTTTGGCTATGTCCACCCCAGATGTTCAGGCTGAGTCCTAGAATTCACCCCAGGTGGTTGGATTAAACATGTGGATAATTTAATAGGAGTGCTAAACCCTTAGGATAACGAGCAATGTGCTGCTTTATCTTTTAATACTTCTATAGCAAACTGGAGCTCCTAAAAGCAATTATGTTTTGTCTATGCCACTCTAATAAAATTCCTGTTCCCTGTGCCTCTTCCAGGGTAGAATATTCAGGATTTTCCAGGTTGATCTCTGGGTTTGTGTATTTCAGCAAGTTATTATTAGGGGCAGATGTAGCAGAAATCTTGTTGGCTGAGTGGTAGTGTGACCTGAGCATCTGGGAATGAACCATCAAGCACAGAGTTCTGGGACTGGGAGAAACAGTGTTCTCCCTATGGTGAAGGATAAAATAACTGGAAATGGACCTTCATTTTTCTCTGACATGAAAAACCAACCTACTTTGAAACATCCTTCTAGTGTGAGGATGACAGAGAGAAATTCTGAGTACAGCATCTTTCTCCTTCTCTGCCAGCAGCTTCCTTTGGATGGTTGTCCCTGTGATATCTGCCTGTTCTAATGATCAGGCACTTACAGGCTAAGTAGTGCAAATTTTTACATTTCAGACTTCTAATGCATCCAGAAATGTAATAGAGGATTGTTCTTTTTCATGCCCTCTCTCAGGTAGAAGTGGAGAAAACCTGATATTAATTCTTAAACTCTCATTTTATGTCTTGCTTAGCCCAAATGAACCATCCATCTCTGATGATATCATGTAAAATTCTTAGGTTTCCTGGGACAAGTCAAGTCCATACAGCCTGTCAGCTCTCATGTGCTGAAGAAATACCTTAAACTGAGTGTTTCACCAAAATCTGTGGCAGATACACATCTACACATTGAAGTCTGTGAGAGTGTGTGGGTGATGCCACTCATTGATTCATAAAGATCAGCTAATGTAACTGTTCCCCAGTTATCAGTCTTATCCCTGCTAATCTTCAGCTGCTTCTCTCTTGTTGTGCAGAATCAGTGAAACTCATTCCTTTTTCTGTATTTTTTTCATGGCTGTGACTGTGGAAGTTTATTTTTATATATGGGTTTGTTTCTTACATCCATAGGAGTCCATGGTGAGACTGTGGGAGATAACTACATGTTTACTTATTCAAAGCCCTTAATTTGAAGAGAACCATGGAGTCCTACACAGGAACCTTTGCACTAGGTCACATCCTAATATTTTACCCAAGCAATGTCCTTAAGGAAACACTATGCTCATGACAGTGATGTAAGAACTTGATCTGTTTGATCTACAAATCAAAGGTGTTTGTGCAGGGAGATGTGTGCACAGCACTTCTCTTTTTTTTTCCCATAGAGATGAGTGTTGTGCTGTCATTATCCATTGATACATTAGCAGCATAGAACTCAAACAGTATGGTTAGATGCTTTATCTTAAAATACAGAGGAGCTGTTAGCAACTATGTGGGTGTTTATAATGTTCTTATTTAGTCCCAGCATTAGGTGTGGTCACTGCTTGGAAATCTGCATGTCTTTATGCTCTACTATAACATGGTGCCAAACAACCAACATTGATAGGAAGTTAAGAAAGGAACTAGGTCCTGGGGAGAGCCTTACTTACCTCATGTGTGCTTGCCTTGCTTAGAGAATTAGGTGGGTTATTTGCCTCATGCAGGAGGACCAAATCTTCCCTCTGCAACTCTGCTTCAGTGGGAGTCTTGCTTGGGGAAGGACTTCTGGGTTTTTCTGGTCAGAAGGAAGTTATTCCTTTTATAGGATCAGAAGAGAATGCAGTTCTGTGCACAGCAATTAAATATCCCTTTCACTGTACGAGAGACAAACTATCACTTTAGATAATTTCACTTTGCCATTAGAATAATTTAACCTTATCCTTTCCTGAGGATCCTGCTTTGCTTTATGCCAGGGGGTTTTCTATGTGTGTACTTACTGAATATGTCTCATGCTATCCTGCCACGGAGCATTAGTGAGTGATGATTTTACATAGACTGCAGGCTCCACTCTGCTATCAAAGAGGCAAAATGTGTGTATGCAGGAGGAGGGAAAAGATAATTACGAAAAATTTGTATCTCTGAAATGTGGTTTTACAGCTGCCAGAGTACATGGAATGTTTGCAGCCTATCATTGCCATGTATGAAGTGGTTCCATAGCCCGAGGGAGAAGAGACTTGAGCTGCAGAAAAGGCACCCACGTTTGTACTCATGCTCTTTCTACACCAGTGCTGCACTTCAGAGAGCAGAGAAATTTCAGAGGATGGATGGAGAGGATGAACACAGTTTCCCAGCAAGTTGTGGAAACAAGGTGAATGGTGCCAGTCAAATTAACCAGGCCCATGCTAACTTAGAAAAATCATGTCTGGATGTCTTGTTCTGTATTTTGAAGGCCTTCTAAGTGACACTGGACACTGATCCATTGGTCTTGTTGAGGATCCTGACAATTGCCAAGTCTGTCTTTCTTGTCTGACATACACAAGGAGAGGAGCCTGGAAAGAAGAGGATGTATCCAGTTTTTTTGTCCGGCAGCTCTTCTGTCTAAATAAGGTGCTCATTACCAAATGTCTTGAAAAATTTTGGGACATTCTTATCATCTGTTCACTTGCTTATACCCTTACGTGTAAAGTCCTAGTGAACTCGTGTTTCCTGCTTTCTAAGTCACCACATGTGTATCTTGAATTTTAGATTTCAGACTCACAGTTCCCATTGAGAATGTTTGTTAAGAACCAAATGTCATTTCGTCAGTGACTTAGACTGGAAAGTAATATTTCTGTTTTGAGAACACTTCTGATTCCACTGGTTTTTGTGTTTTGAGGCAGAATGATCTTGCTACAGCTGGTATTGCTAGTAAGCTGTAGAAAGTCTCTCAAACCATTGGACACCTGCACAGAAGAAAAAAGAAGCCTTCTGGAAGCATAACTGCTGTAATTCAGTAAGTGCTAATCTCACATTGCATATGCTGACAGTTCCTGACCACTTGAGGGTCAAGGAATAAATTGCTACAGAAAATTGTTGACAATTTAAGCTAATGAATAAATTTAAGGTCATGATCCCTTCAGCTGAACTACTTGGGGAATGAATTTTACTGAATGCATAATTTTCTCAGCTTCACTGAAGAAGTAACGTAAAAATCGGATTGCCATCCATCACCAGAAGAGAAGAGAAACATAGGCTGTGTGAAACCACAGTCACTGATATCACAGAATCATAGAACTTTAGGGGTTGGAATGGACCTTAGAGATCATCCAGCCCCAAGCCCTGCCCTGGGCAGGGACACCTCCCAGCAGAGCAGGTTGCTCAAGGCTCATCCAACCTGGCTGTGAACACTGCCAGGGTTGGGGCAGCCACAGCCTCCCTGGGCAACCTGGGACAGGGTCTCACCACCAGAACAGGAAAAGCATTTTTCCTAATATCTAACCTAAACTTACCCTCCTTCAATATGAACCCATTAGCCCTTGTTCTATCATTTCAGTTCCTAACAAAGAGTCTCTCTCTGACTCCCTTGTAGCCCCTTCAGATATTGAAAAGTTGCTCTGAGGTCTCCACACAACCTTCTCTTCTCCAGGCTGAACAGCCCCAACTCCCTCAGCCTGTCCTCACAGGGAGATGCTCCAGTCCTGTAATCAACTTTGTGGCCTCCTCTGGACTTGCTCCAACAGTTCAAAGAGACCTAGAAAAGTTTCACCCCAAACTCTTGGGTAGGCAATGACAGTATCAGGCTAAAAATATAGTTCTTGACAAGCAGCAAGGTGAATCTGACCCAAACTTCATCCAATCTACACACAAAAGATTCTCCCTTGAGTCAAATTATGCTTCAACAAATATAGTTCTTGACAAGCAGCAAGGTGAATCTGACTCAAACTTCATCCCATCTACACACAAAAGATTCTCCTTTGAGTCAAATTATGCTTCAAGTTATGCAGCAAGCACATGTGTCAGGGAGAGGCAGTGACACTTTCAGTCCTACAGCTAACCCAGCTGCCTTGGAATTGGACATGTGGCAACTTCAGCTGGACTCACCAGTCTGCACTTGACAAGCAGCAAGGTGAATCTGACTCAAACTTCATCCCATCTACACACAAAAGATTCTCCTTTGAGTCAAATTATGCTTCAAGTTATGCAGCAAGCACATGTGTCAGGGAGAGGCAGTGACACTTTCAGTCCTACAGCTAACCCAGCTGCCTTGGAATTGGACATGTGGCAACTTCAGCTGGACTCACCAGTCTGCACATTCCCATCTGTCCTAGGCTGTAATGAAGCCATACTGTAAAGCAGAAGCTTTTTTTTGGTGTTTAGGGTATCTCTGTGAACCTGCAAACTGCTTTTTAGATGATCTACCCAAGCAGACCAAGCCAACCTACTCTCAGTGTGCTTGCACTCCATTTACAAGACTCAGAAATCTTCCACCTGAAAACATGTGTCCTCAAATCAAACATGAAAACTTGAATTGTAAAGAAATTGCTGTATTTATGCCCTCGTGTTCCCTTAGTAATCTTCAGTAGCCCCCTCAGCCACTCCACCTGCTCCTTATTTTCTTTAGCCTAGAAACAGCATGAGCTCAAACCCAGACTGTAGTGCACACGTTATGCATCAAATGAAAACAAAATGCAGAAATGGGCACAAAAATATTTGTCAGTGCAACAAATAAACGACACATCTACATGGAGGCAGAGAATCCTAGTAGATCAAATCAATCTTTTCCCCAAAGAGCCTTAAAATCTGTCAAAATAGGATGCATACAATAAGGGTAAAATCAAATTATTTGTATCTTCCTGTTGTGCTGCCTGTGTTTCTGCAGTTCAAAGTTAGCATCCAAACTGCAGAAAGTTGCTTTTGGTTCTCCAGAGGCACAATTGCTGGTGCTCTTCACATTCTCTTACAGTAACTAGTTGAAAACCATCTGTGTGGGGTATTCTAATGAAGCCTCTAGGTATTTCATTGGAGCCTACAATGCTTTTATTACAAAAGATCCTTTCAAACTGATTTCCACAGTTGGGTTTTTTTTTTTCCCCTTGCAGGGTGTATGTTTACTTGTCTTTTTTCTGGGAGAGGATATTTCCATCTGCTGCTGCTAATTGCCAGACAGCAATTACTAGACAGCTGCAGAATTTGGCTTCAGAGGACACTGACTTCTGGTGTGGGGATGTCTCCTGTTTTATTTTATGTGTACATACACATGTATGTATGTACACATAGTTCATGTCCTTCAGTGTGGAGATGTAGTTTGATGCTGTGCTAAAGCTCAAACACATCTACTACTCAATGAAAAATGCCTTGAACCTACAATATGAAATATCAGGTGTGTATAAACTCCTTCTGCCTCTTTCAAACGTGTTCAAAGTGGTTTGATGGAGTAACTTTCTGTCAGTTAGGCTTTATACTCAATCAGTATTGTCTGTCCAAATCCAACAAGCCACAGTTATTGCAACAGTTTTTGTTGTTCTTTCTAGCTCCTGCTCAGTGCCACCCAGGACTGTGCCCTCAGGTGCTGCAGGTTTTGGGCCCTGTGCATCACTTTCTTCCTGCCCTTTGCCTCCACTCTGCTTTCATTAGCTACAGCTGTCTGCACTGCACCTGGTTTTGCAGCTGATGTCTGCAATGTGCCTTTCCTTGGCTGCTTTTCTTTGAGTGAGACTCTCTGCCTTGTATTCTTGTATCCTGTTTGTATCAAGACTAGTGTGGCAGCAGGACTAGGGCAGTGCTCATCCCCCTGGACATGGCATTGGTAAAGTTACACCTCAGTGCTGTGTTCAGTTTTGGGCCCCTCACTTTAAAATGGACATTGAGGCACTGGAGTGAGTCCAGTCAAGGGCAATGAGACTCAGAAAAGGTCTGGAAAACATGTGGGATGAGGAAGGACTGAGAGAGTTTGGGTTTTCCTCACCCTCTTTTGAAGACTTTATTTCAAGAACACTGATATCTCTGCTACTTATTCAACTTCTTCTGCCTACACAGCTTCTGAGCCCTGACCAGAGCTAGGAGTTCACAACTGTGCTCTTCTGACCCCAAACATGTACTCCTGTACCTTCTTACCAGTCTGAAGGGTTTGCCCAGGCCCATTACAGCAGCCAACATCTCCTTGGAAAGTCTGCCCAGGCTTCTAGCCTCAGATTCCTGGAAAATCAGCTGCTCCCTAATCCAGAGATGTTCCTTTCACTGGTGTTTTGAGCTGTATATAGCAGCAATTAAAACACCTGAATGCAGACATGGATGTGTGTACATACAAGGCACAGCAATGATGATGGCTTGAACAGAAAAAGGCTTTGAAGAAATGAAACTAACCTGTGCCTCTTCACCTTCCTGATCCTCACCAATCATTTATCCAGCCTCAGCCTGTGTATCACAGCTCACACTGCAGCTCAGCACAGAGATGCATTGCTCCCTGTACAGTCTGTGGGATGGAACAGGTTCACTCCTATGGTCTCCTCCTGCCCAGTTGTCCAGAGACTTGTGCTTAGGAGAGCTGACCTGGAGACCAGCTCTTCCTCTGCTGGGAACATGACTGCCCCAAAGCATGGAGAGCTAGCTGGTGTGTGTCATCCCTGCCTGTCTCTGGTGAGTCAGAGGCACAGTCAGTGAGACCTTTCAGAAGGACAGCTGCCCACAGAGCTAGGCCAGGCAGCAGAGAGATGCTGGTGGCAATTGTCCTAAAATAGCACAGAGTGGGAACACAGCTGGGGTGCTGACCATGGCTGAGTTCATTTTCTTGCTTGAGGAGAAGAGAAACCTGTGGTTGAAACCAGGCAGCAATGCCCAGGTGTGCCCCTTGTCCTGGAGGCTGTTTGCTTGGCCCAGCAGTGAGTTTGCTGGGGGAGGCAGGAGCTGCCTGGTGGTCCCTGGGGAGCCTGTTCTGACTGAATGCTGTTCATGGTTTGGAGCAGAGGTTTCTGCTCTTGCTGTTATATGCCATACTTGTGAAGTGGGATGAGCATTGGGAGATTCTTCAGGTGGTGGAGACAGAACAGTGAGCGTAGGAAATTCAACCTCTGTCTCTTCAGCACCTGACATCCCTCATCCCTTCAATCATCCTCTCCAGCCACATTCTCTAGGCCAAGTTGGTAATGCAGCACCAAATCTGCTACAGGTCCTGTCTTTGAGTCATGGAGGGGAGATGATTCAAGAAGCACTGTAAGGTAACCATAAGGATTTCTAGTCCTGGCTGCTGAACTGCCTCCAGCCCTTCTCCCCCCCTGTTCTCTGTTCCCCATGGTTTCTAACTGCAAAGCTCACTCTTTTATCCCCCATGGTTTTCACTTTCTTCTCATTAAATCCTTGTAATCTCTGCTTGTACTTGAAGAGTGTTGAGATGACTATTTCTGAGGATGGGATATCAAGGGGTGCAGAAAGCCTGGAACAAAAGAAGGTGCATCTGAACATAGCAAGCAAAGCAGGATCTGCAGAAAGACTTTTATGGCTTCCTTCTTCCTTCAGCACAGTTCAGAGTTATAACCAGCAATACCAACAAGTGTCCCACATACTAATTAGCCAGGACTTCTCCAAATCTCAGGGGTGACAATGAAAAGGTTGCATGATCTTGCTAATTTGGCAGTGATTTTTTTCAAACCAGCCACACCACTGCAGCATAAACCAGTTCTGCTGAGGAGTCCAGTAGCATACAGCTCTGGCCCTAGGGCTGCTGTGACCTGAGCCATGGGAGCTACAGAACAGATCTGCAATTTGTTGAAGTTTTGTGTATGTGTAATGCCTGAATGATAATAAGGATATCACCTTTTCCCTTTCAAAAATAGAAGGATTTTTCTCCAGTTGCAGCCTTTAACATTCTTCTGTCTCATTAGTGTTAAATGTGCTTCTTATTCATTATTGCATGTAGTGGTGCTGCTATAATTTATCCTTAATCCACAGAAATTTTCTGGAGTAGAGACACACTCTTCATATATATTTATTACCTAATAGCACAGAGAATTGTGAACAATCACATATCTGAGCATGACTCAGCTCACACATTTCCCTAGCCTCAGAAGGATTCATTGTCATCCCTAACTCTTTAACTTTCAGCCAAGATCACAGGAAATATGCAAAATCCTGCTTTTACACACCATTGCCTCTGACAGCATCAGGTACTACACCAGCAATGTCTGTTGCTTCTCTGTTTCTTGAGGTGGAGATGGATCACCACCTGGACAGGTCTGCCAGCTAAAGGGGCAGTAGGACCCTGCCTGTCCTCCTCCAAAGAGGGCACAGTTACAGGCACAGTAACCTCCTGTGGTCATTACAGTCCTACAGAAAAAATAGGCTACTAGTGTCTTACTGTTAAGTTCCATTTTTCCTTGCCATGCTCTTTGCATTCTGATTTCTCTACCTTTTTTTTCCCCTTTTACACCACTGTTACCTAATTTGAAAGACAATTTATCTCCTTTCCCTGCTGGCTGTAGATTAGGTATGACATGGAGAAGATACCTTTGCAATTTTACAGGTGATCTATCATTTATTCCACACCATTCAACACTCTATTGACCAGGGCACAAGGGTTTGTCTTACCTGTAAGTTACAAATATTGGAATTAATAGACAGATTTCTGGGATATGTTACAATCAGTGTGCTGTTCATTCTGCATTAATTCCCCCTCCATCTTCTTCAGGTCCTGAATAACCCTCTATTTATGCAACTATATGAATGAAGGGGAAAAGATTTCTAAGACCCATTTGTTCCTTTCAGAAGGAGAGGAGGATGCAGGACTATTGCAAACCATTTTTATTGTTTACTTATCTGCATAAGTAAAAGATAGAAATAAACTGGAGGTTTGCTTTCCATCACTTGCCTTCCTTTCTCTGGATGACACTGTTTATTTATTGAGATCTGCTTGTCCTCTGTAGCAGTTTTTCCTCCAGATGGGGCTGCAATACTAAATGGGGCAATGGCTCACAGCTGGATCATAGATAGGAATGTTTAATGGGTCATGTCCAGGATCTGAGGTAGAAGACATATATGAGGCCCAAATGAAAATGGTAACATGTAGAAAAAAACATGGTCATAGATGGCACAGGTTGCTCATCAGATTAAAAATCCTGGTTTATAATTTGCCAAACAGTCCTAAGAAGTTTTATCAAGATGAAAATAAGAGAATTATAGAAGTCTTCAAAACACACAAAACTTGATAAAGGGAACTTTACTGCAGTTAAGCTGATGAGTTTGAATTTGGACAATTTGTAATTCAGAGTGACATTTAATTTGGCATTGGAATCTTATTGCCTGTCTTGGGAGGTCAACAGAAAACTCTTTTGTGAACCTGTATCCCTCTGGGACTGTCTGAAGGCTTCAGTCGAACGTGCTAGAACTGCCCCTCTTGGTCTGAAGGTTTTGTGCCACAGTCTGATACATTTCAAACACACCTCATCTGAATCCCAGTGGTTCAGAATTCCCATCAGTAATATTTTCAATCAGAGGAAACAACATGAAGTTCAAGCTCCTAGACCTGTAGCTCAATTTCTTACCCTTCAACTCTGACTCAAGAGGGAACAGTTAACCAGTTGGCTCTTGTGTGGATGGAGGGAAGCTGGAGCCACCCAACATATTCAAAGCTGTTCTGATGGGGTTGTGAAGTATTAGGAAAAAAGAGCTGGAGAAGCACCAGATAGTGAGGATAAGGATAGTTTGATAGGCATATCAGCAGCTTTCCTGCAACAGCATGACATTTTATGGAAAAGAAAAAAAGCACCAAACCTCTTATGACTCCCTTACCACCACCCTGACAGCAATAAACTACACCTCACAGATGAAGGGCTTGTAGTGTTCCTTTCTCCTTCTACGCAGAGTCCAAAACCGCAACTGGATATTTCTATTTATGGAAATCTAATATTACACACACAAAAAAGAGAATAAGTAGAAAAGCAAAAGAAAGATGGGCAGAGGATGAGGATTCAAGTTACTCAGTAGAATGATCCAGGCTGTCAAGACAAAAGAGGTATTTGTTGGCATTTTGCCCTTACACTCTGTCCTTTCTACTCATTCTTATCCTGGCTATGACTAATAGTTGTCTAGAGATCTCTTGTGATGCAGTCACATTATTATTTTGCTGTAAAACACCCCTGGGATGTAGAATGGATATGCAAGAATTGCTTAGGTTGTGGGAAGATTTCTTCTAAGGGTTCTTTGGAAATTGAAGAACATCCTACCTAACTGCAGCTATAAAGACTTTTAACCACGATAGCAAGGTTGTAGCTACCCATGCAAGAAATTAACCACTTTAAAGAATCTTGCAGAAACACGAGCATTTGGTATTGGTCATGTTGGTTTTTTAATCTCTCTTCTCGCTGTCACTCCTTACACAGGGAAACTGGGGACTAGCTGTCCTTATTTCCATTTCTAAAATTATCTGGAGTAAAATCCCTTTGGATCTTGCGTGGCTGATTCAATGATAAATCAGTTTTTCTGGACTTTGTCTTTCTTCCCTAGGACCAAGCCCACTGTTACTGCCTTTTCCCTTTCCTGGCTCATGGGTATAGGTGTGCATGTTTTATTCATACCCTGGGGTTATCTTTCTGCCAGTGCCATCCCTCCCTTTTGTTGTGGTTTTTTTCCCTCCTGCCCTCAAGTCAGTGTACAATATCAAGTGCATCTGTTGTTTATTGATTTATGCAGTGCTCTGAGACTGCTCTACAGGAGCCTTTTACAAGCAGAGAACACTTCATTTATAAGTAAAATACTGGGACCTCTTGGCTGGAATGCAACAGCCTTATAACAGTGCCAGTAACACAGCTCAACAGCTCTCAGAGAGAACCTGAGGAATACCATATCTAACTGAAGCAACAAGGGATTGTTAACTACTCTGGGAAGAATGTAATTGCTTGTGCTGGAAACTGGCCAAGGCACCAGGGTTAACATTTCTTCCCTTACAAAACACATGCAGGGACCTTTAAATGGATCCTGCTAATTATAATTACCCCAAATAACATTGTTTAAACTACCTTTTACTATCACATCACAGTATCAACTTTGTTATTAGCAATGCATCCTTCAGACTGGTCTTGCAGTCTGCTGCACAACAAAGTGATTCACAGAATGCTAACAAAGCTGTGCCCAAACTGCTTTAAATCAGTGGGTTGAGCATGAAAAAAGTCCAAAAGGAACATAACTCCTAGTTTCAGAGGAGTAGCAAAACTTAAAAATGTCAGAAAATATAACTTGAATAGAAAATAGGGCAAATGAGCAGGTGGATTTGGCTTGTGAATTTAGCTCTACTGTCCTGAGTCTGCAAAGAAACAAAAAAATCAACATCTCTCCTCTGCAGTGTTGTACACTGGCTGAAAAGATTCCTATAAACCTTGGGGGATAAGGTAGCATAGCTTGTGTCCATGTGAATTTTATCCATCAATTCCATCCTGCTCATATATTAAGAAATATATCTGTGTTTGCCCCAGGGAGACTCATAGCCAGACAAAACTTTGCACTTTAAGTTTGAGCTTCACAAATGCATTTAAACTTACATGACCAAAATGGTTGTGGTTTCATTAACCACCACTCAGGTTCAGCTGAGGAAACTCAACCCCTAAAATTCTATGATTCTACAATGATTCTATGAGACTGTCCTGAGATCTGGAAAACACTGAGCCCCCATCCCATCCTCTTGCTCTGTTGTTCTCAGGGTACCAGACACAAACATGTGCAAGTAGCATCTTCCCCCTGAACATGTCTAGGTAATGATATTATCTCATGTACTCACAGACTTCCGAAGACATGGAAGTTATGTGTGTGATTTTATGAATTATTTCTTTCATTTCTGCAGAGCTAAGAGAGTTCTGTGATGAATAATAGTCCTGTATTTGCAGAATTTGTATACTAGTAGTTAGAACGATGGATGTTCCAGTCTGCTGAAGATTTTAAAATCTGATTTGTTTCTGAAGAGGAATAAACTTGAATGTTTTATGGCTTCACAAAGAAGGACTTTGAAAAAAGTACTTTAGATAAAGATAGAGAGCTCAACAGAGTGTAGTGTTTTATATCAGTGCTTACTTTTTTTCCCAATATTGAAATATATAATAGAAGGTGAATATAATTGGAGAGGAAATTCATTTGTGCAGCTAATGAGGCATTTTTGTTTATGAATACAATAAACAAATAAAATGTTGCATAGAACAAGAATGTATGGCCCCATCAAAATTTCTTTATCCCGTTCTCTTGGGCAAGGTGCTTAAGCCAACAGAGCTGAACTTGACTTAGAATTCCTTGAGGTGCCACAAACATGCAAACCCTATCTTTTGGGGCTGGATTTCAGGCCAGGCTGATGGCTGGTGTTTCTCCCAGAACTGGCACACAGCCCATGGGGAAAGCTGCAGGCTGGTGGGGCAGGGAAGAAATATCTGTGCTGGCCGAGGGTGAGAGTGGGAGGATGCTCTTGGTGTCCATGGAAGTTGTCACAACACCCACTGCAAAACATCCAAACTGTGTGATGCTGTGACCATGTGAAAGAGGCACTGGAGAAGCCACATGGCTGAATCTTTGAAATTTATGTAGAGGATCCCAGAAAAGAGAAGGCTTTGGAGAAATACTGGTGTTTGCCCAACAATTTGTGCTGCTGCATGTGAGTAAAGTACTTTTGGAGGGAAGAGTGTAATTTGGTGCTCTGTGCTGATGTGGGGCTCCCCAGGGAAGAGCTGAAGTTGCTGTGGCACTGACTCTTGTGCTGCTGGAGCTGCTGGAGGATGTTCCTTGACTGACATGCTAGGAATGTAATATTGTTTTTCAGTTAGATTTGTTGGGTATTAGGAACTTCTGCTAAAAATATCTTTAAAAACATGCTACTTCTACTGTGCCACTTGGAATTAGTGGCCTTTAATGACTGCTTACTGAGGAGAATGCATTAGGAAACTCATCTGGGTGCATGAAGGCTCTGGGAAGCAGGTTGTGGTCCTAGCAAATAGCAACCATTTCATGCTAAGTTAATGCTGAGGTTAATTCCTGCTTGTTCAATATATGTTTTGTATTATAGAAATATCTAGAAAATATCAGAAATGATTTTGAATCACAGGAATGCATTAGGAAACTCATCTGGGTGCATGAAGGCTCTGGGAAGCAGGTTGTGGTCCTAGCAAATAGCAACCATTTCATGCTAAGTTAATGCTGAGGTTAATTCCTGCTTGTTCAATATATGTTTTGTATTATAGAAATATCTAGAAAATATCAGAAATGATTTCACATTGAATCACAGAATGCTGTGGTTGGAAAAGACCTCCAAGATCAATTTGCCCCATAATATAACATTAGAAGGCATTAGGCAATCCTGAGACACCTCCTGCAACAAAAACAAGGACTAAGAAACAAAATTCACACAACCTATACAGTATAAGTCACACAATTCAAAGTGTACAATGTCTGTGTGTATAAACTAAGATATTTAATTACCAACTGAGTAGATTACACTCAACTGTAGAAATGATAAACACTTGTGGAAATAAATCCTGCATTAGTTCTCTGCAATAACAACTACAGAAATAAGGAGATGAAAATTTGTCAATCTGAGGTGGCTTTTAGTTATTCTAAATGAATCATTAACCTGACACCTTCCACCAATAGAAAATGTAAACTTTCAGAGGAACCAGGTTTCCCAAAAGCTATTTACAGCATTAAAGGCCTTTCAATCTCAGTGTGGGGGTGGGGGAAGTGTCATCATTCTGAAGCACTGGACAGAGGGTACACACTCACTAAGCATGCAGAGCCAGGAGGCAGCACAGACACCTTTCCTCCCACAGGGGGGTTGCTTCAAGCTGAGGAATCCCAATAACCAAATTAATACAACCCAACCATTCCAAACCCACAAGATTTTCTGGGATTTCTTCCCCACCTCATTTTTATGTTTCAAGTTTTGCAGGCACATGGATTACATATCCAGCTAAATTCTGGATGGAAGTATTTCTGGGGAGTGGGATAAGTGGTTTGTCAGTGTCTTGCAATGACCTAACTATCTTCTGAGCAAAGGCTCACAGAGGGACAATTTCTTTACTGTAAGGGAAAGTACATTTTGACTAGCTAGCTTTGTTGCTGCCTAACTGGGAGGGGGACAAGGGACTGTAGGTCTGTTTGATGTGTAGAACTCACCCCCATGGGCGAGGGCAGAGGGTGAGACACTGAAACATTTCTGGCTTTGACTGAGTGCACGTGGTTCCACACTCCCTGTGCCTCAGCATCACTGCAATTTCTCAGCAGCAAAGCCAGCTCTGCCACTTCTCCCTGTACAGGCTCTCACCTTTCCTTGCAAAGGAAACACAGCTGAAGCTTCATTTTTCACTCCACTAACTGCAGTGTTACTACCTATATTGTAAATCTCTCATCCATACCTTGTCCAGAGACTTTCTGCTCTCACTTTTCCTTTGTGGCAGAGTGATCTCCATGCTTTTGCTGCTGCCTCCTTAGATCTTCAGCTTTTTGGATCTGAGCTGCATTCTTCCAGGCTTTCATCTGGAAATCACCCAACAAACTTCTTTTTTTGCTAACCTGTTTTCAGCTGTTACCCATTCACATTTCCATTTTGCTGCTCCAACTAACTTTGGAGATTGACACCTAGTTTGTAATATGGCTTCAATACCTGCTGTGAAGAATTGGAAAACAAAGATTACAGACCTCTTCAGAACAGGTAGTCCATGGAGCATTCAGCCAATGTCTTGGCATGGCAGAATCAGCTGCAAATGCCTTGGGAGCCCAGGGTTCCATGGCAGCCCAGAGATCTCCCATCCCACAAAGCCATGGCTCAAGGTGCTGTGTGGGGAGAGAGCAAGAAAGATTAGGCATTGCAATGAGTCTGGGTAGAACACGAACAAAGTTGGTTTTGGTGGTGTCCTTGAAGGGAGCAGAAGTAACCTGGGTAGTGTGGCAAATATGAACAGCTGCCCAAGAACATGGAAGGTGTCATTGGGCCAAAAGCCTCTCCACTTGTTTCCCTTCATGTTAACAAGGCAACCACTTATAGAAATTGGTTGGGTAACGAGCTCTGTTCCACCAACTCCCTCCAGTGAATTCTCCTCTCTATCTTTGCCTCATGAATAAGTTGATGTTGTAAGGAAATCCATCTGTCTGTGTCATTGTTTTCTTATCCAAGCAGAAAACTTATTCCAAATTCTGCTATTGTTGTGTTTATACAGCAATAATATGGATGGTGGTTATATTTTTATAACTGAGGGTAAGGTAGAGCATGACAATTAGTTCACGCTATGCTTGGGTTTGTTAGGGATATGCAAACGACTCTTGGGGAAAAAAATCCAGAAAGTTCTTTGGCACAAAAATTCCAGTGCTCTCAGTGAAACATAGGTGCCAGGTAAAGTGGGTCTTGCTCTCTTCAGACAGCTGGGAAGGGCAGAGGCAGCACATTCAGATTTCTAAGACTGTATTTTCTGTACAGCTATGTCAGGAATGGCTTGTGTTTTTCACAGCAGCTGATTCTGCAGCAGCTTTATTCCAGCTAGTGGCTGGCTCCAATAAAGGGCAGTAATTTTTCTCTAAATTGTTACATTGCTAAATCCTAAATTGGGTACATAGCTTGGATTACAACTACATATGTTTTTTTCCTTTTGTTTTTTCATACATCTGGTAGGAAGTCTGCCCACTTACACTCCAGAGATATTAACAGTGTCTTTTTCACTACATCATATATTCAAGATCAGAATACACCAGTGCAATAACCTAGACTGGCTCTTTGTATAACCAGGTCAAAGAAACTCACATACTCTTTCCTTATGAGCCCCTCAAGCATCTGTTGTATCCACGAGATATTTTTAGAAACAATCATAAATTAAGGATTGCCCATGATGGAGAATCCATCACAGGACGTTTAAATTTGCTCCACAGCTAATTCTCCTAATGCTTAAAAATGTCCTCATTTACCACTTGAATTTATCTATCTCCTGGATATTAGCATGTTTTTAACTCCTGCAGTATAGAGTAGTAGTCTGCAGGAAATTTTTTTTCTATATGTGTTCTTGTAGATCATGTTCAACACCTTTTGATCCCTTAAATAAAGCTAATAAATAGAGCTCTTTGAGCATCTCACTAAGTTTTATAGGCAACAAATTGCTTTTGTGGCCCTTTTCTGAGCCTTTGCCCATTTTTCAGCATTGTCCTCCCAATGCATCTAACAACCCTACACACCCTGGCTACTTCTAGAATAGTAAATTAATCAGGAAGTTGTTTGGGCACTTGACCTTGATTGCCCCTGGTGTTAAATTGTGAACACAGGCCCTTGTGTGGTTTGCTCAGGATCAATGAGACAGATCCATTCAGGCCAGACAACATCTGAGTGCAGTTTGAGGTTAGCACAAGCCAAGAGCCATTCCCATGGGCAGCTCATCTGCAGCCACTGTGGTTTAGCTATTAAGCTCATTTACAGGTGTGGATATGGACCATTTCAGGCTATCCTTCTTCAGTGCTAGCAAGTAGCACAGGGTGCTTGCAATTTACTGGCAGAGACACAGTTTGGAGTGGCCTTACAAGGCTGTGTTTTGAGAGAGGAACAATACCTTGGTGTACCTTATGTTATCTGTTGTTCACACCTCCAGATCTACACTCCTCACTGCTCTGCTGCCCTTGGAGCTTGTAGTGATTTTATTAGCTACCACATTCCCGAAATATTGCCATTGTCCAAGGATCCCAGGATACTGGAGGGTAGCAGGGATGAAATTTGTATT
This sequence comes from Acanthisitta chloris, assembly GCF_000695815.1. Taxonomy (NCBI): domain Eukaryota; kingdom Metazoa; phylum Chordata; class Aves; order Passeriformes; family Acanthisittidae; genus Acanthisitta; species Acanthisitta chloris. Next base: position 15,230 of record NW_008680880.1, on the reverse strand, counting down.
GACTGTATATTATTATACTATTTATCTGAACACCCTTTATGAATTATGGGAGAGCTTTTCTGCACAAATATTCTGCTCTCATGATATATCACTTCACCATTTTTATAAGATAACATTTTATAATTCCTTCCAGAAAGTAATATTAATGAAAAAAAAGATAATGAATGGCATCATGCCGAGAATGTCTGGGAACTCCAAGGAATTCTAAAAGTTCAGTAGGGGAGTGTCCTGCCCTTTTCCATTAATGTTTGGGATGTATCAGATACCTTACTGGTAACCCGTTCTTTGGCTACACTAATTTCACATAGTCTAATTGTTTTAAACTGGGATGCTGCACACTTCCTCTACAAAGGCCTTGAAAAAGTCTTTTTAGTCAATCTGTCAGTGGGAAGAGGGAAAATAGAACCTTTCCCAGAGGGTAGTAAGTAAGGACAATGGAGATAAGCAGAATCCAGTCAGCTCTGGATTTCAGCCCTCTGGAGACTTTCTCCATCTCTAGGAGAAAAGTATGTGAGTTGAAAATCCTCCTACATTTGTAAACAGGCATTTTTAGTGATAATGCAGACATGTTTGGCTCCTTCCCACTTGCAGAAAAATTGAATTCATAAGCTGGAGTAGAACTACTTTTTTCTCTGGTAATTTCAAGAGCTAAGCTATGCTTTAATCTCTCATCACCACATGGAAGGTTCTTGTGTGCAGCTTCACACTGGCACATAACTGGTTAAGTCAATGCATATTTAACATCATCTCTGATAGTTTTTAAGAGATGAGTTAGGACCTTCTGAGGTTCTTAATGGCTGTAAAATTTGTCCACCTCAATGATAAATTAACTCAGCAATGGGTTTTTCTGCATCTCTGCTAATGCCAGACCAGAGAATGATCTGTGGCATTAAGATCAAGAGGGGTATGTCTGGGGACAAAGTTGATGGCTTAAGTTCAACTATTTTTAGTTTATATTTGGTTTACTATAAGCTAATGCTTTTGATCTGCTGACAGCCAGCAAATTTCATGAGGCATTAATTTGCTTGATTACAAACTAATCACCATACCATAAGGTATTGGTGCAATGTCTTAGTCCCTGTCTAATCTGAATTGTTGCTTACTTCAGAGGATAGTCATGTATCAATCAAGGTTTTGGTGATGGTGAAAATAAATACATGTTTTGCAGTAGCATTAATACTATGGTTGTGCTACTGAGCTGTTTCTTAGATGAGTCATCTTGTTGGGTCATGACCACTTGTGCTACTGAGCTGTTTCTTAGATGAGTTGTCTTGTTGGGTCATGACCACTCGTGTTGCATATAGAGGAGAAGGGTTCAAAAGACAAGGCAGCAAAGTGTTAAAAAGAGGATGGTTAAGTGACAGTTGTGCAGCACTTCCACTGCAGGAGGTCACAGATCCTTACATTTCTTTTGCTGACAGTAAAAGCCCTGTTCCTCCAGGATGGGGAGGCATTACACCTTATTCAGTGAGGAGGGATGCTCCACTGGTCTGCAGCAGGCACAGGGACATTGTAGGAAATGTCAAGGAGATCTCCAAAGTGGAGAGACTGTGATGCTAGACTGAGAGATCCTGAGCTCAGATGGGTTCGAGAAGTCTTGTCAGAGATACCAAATATGCCTTTCTGCTTAACAAATTATTTCTTCCAGAGGTCTTGAAAAGAAAGAATGAAATAAAGCCTGCAAGTAAGATTACAAGGGAAGAAAGCACCTGGAATTTCAACACTCCATCAGGGCATACTTCCAGGTCTCCTTATCTCACCATGCAGTACATTTGGACTTTTCTATCCTTTTCCTCATTCCACTTCTTTCACCTTTTGCCCTCCTATCCTGCCCACTTGCCTCCCTCTCCCTCCATCTCCCCACTTGGCTGGCTTTAGGTACCAAGGGTTGCTGGGCTTTTTTGCTTTCTTCTCCCTTTCCCACCTATCCTGCCTGCTCTATCCTCCCTCTTCCCTTCTTCCTAAAAGGCTGCAGAAAAGCACTGCAGCAGAGGTACTGCAGTTTAAATGTGCAGAGCCTGAGTCAAAGAGGCTGGAAATTTATGCCCTGAAATTTGTAAGAATCCCTTGCACATCCTGCCCTTTGCACCTCTGGTAAGTGATGGGTGTTTTGTGTGGCTGCACAACTTGGCTGTGTCCCAGGAACAGAACAAGGAGCCAAGTTAGAGTTCATCAAGAGATCATTTTCAGGCTGGTGGAGTGTTCCCACAGAAGGAATTGAACCAGCACGGGTTTTAAAGTTACTTTTGGGTAACTAGGGAGTCAGACTCGCTCTGGGAAATTTGCAGGAGATTTTGCATTGCTAGGTGTGCTGAGCTTTTACAAATCTGGAAGTTTTATCTAAACTACTTTATCATAGAACAGTTTGGGTTGAAAGGGACCTTAAAGATAATCTAGTTCCAGCCCCCATGCCATGAGCAGGGAGAACTTCCACTAGACCAGGATGCTCTTCTGCTTTTGTGGCCAAACTAGTGTGTGGTCTCTTGGTACTGCTTATCACCAGTTGAGTAGCTCAGGATTTAATGAATGTGTCTGCCAACACCCAGGAGGGCACCCAAAACCCCATTTGAGGCTTTGTAAAACATGACTATATCTTCACTGCCTGCAAATTTGCAACTCCCTCCGGCTGCATCAGGGAAACTGTGCTCTCACCACGCCAGCAGCTGGTGGCTTTTCCCCTTGATATTACTGGGTTGTTTTTTTTTTTCCCATTCAGAGGAAACTAGACTGCCAGAGAACGGGGCGTTTTGCCGCTCCCGCCGAGGAGAATCCTGCGGGATGCTGTGATGGAGGGGAGGCATTTCCACAATTAAACAGCACCATCTGCAGGTCCTGCTCTCCCCTGGACCCTGCGCGGGGCTGGGGATGCTCCTCCGGCTCTCCCCACCATCTCCGGCTGCATGCGCTCGCATGGTTATTGCGATTTATGGGCAAACATCAGCCAGGGATTTTTCGGCTTCCTTTGCCCAGGGAGAACAGGAGCATCTCGTCGTGCCATCGCAGTGTGAACATCTGACCTGCCTCTTTCCAGGGAAACCACCACCCTGTAAGAGAGTTGGGGTTGTTCGCCCTGGAGAAGTGTCGGGGTGAGCTTACGGCACATTTCAGAGAGGAGGGAGAGGGGTATTAATATGGGCAGGCAGGACAAGAGAGAACAGTTTAAAGCTAAAAGAGGAGAGATTTAATTAGATATTAGAAAGAAATTCTTTGCTGTGAGGGTGGTGAGACACTGCAACAGCATCTCTGCTTCCCAGAAGCTGCAGATGCCCCAACCTTGGAAGTGAAGCTCTGCCAGGGGAGGGTTAGGTTGGATATTAGGAAGAGATTTTTTTGCAGAGAGAGTGCTCAGGCATTGGAATGTGCTGCCCAGGGAGGTGGTGGATTCCCCATCCCTGGAGGTTTTCAAGCTGAGACTGATGTGGCACTTAGTGCCATGGGCTAGTGACCATGGTAGGGTTGGACTCAATGATCTTTGATGTCTCTTCCAACCTGGTTGATTCTGTGATTCTAAGGCCAAGTTGGATGGGGCTTTAAGGAACCTGATCTGGTGGGAGATGTCCCTGCCCATGTCAGGAGCTTTGAAACTAGATGGGTCCAACCCAAACCATTCTATGATTCTATATGTCTAGAGGGGAATAGAAGTCACCCTATGAATGTGCTTGCTCTTAGACTCACTTTTCCATTAAAAGAAAAGAAAAAGAAAAAGAAAAAAAGCTGCTCCTGGAATTTCCAGGCAAGAGACAGACACAGCAGAAAAGAGTGAAGGTGAGTTAGACACAAACTGACGCTTTACCACTGGTAACTTTCCCTTTAAATCACAAACTTTTTTTTCTTTTTAAGCCTTCTGCTGCTGGCACATTAAAACGTCTTCTAGATCCCTGACTACTTCTAAATCATCGGCACTAGGTTGTGAACATTTTTCTGCTGATACTTTTCTTTTACTAATAATATCTCTGCTGTCTTATAGGAATCCTGCTAAAAGAACCGTGACTGATTTTTTTTTTCTCTGCTTTTTTTTTTTTGAATGCTGAAGGTTTACATCTTCATTTTCAATAAAGCATTTTCCTGAAATCCACCTGGGGAATTTTTTTTCTGCTGCCCAACTGCATCTTTCCAACAAATAGGCAGAATGAAAGCAAGTTTAGTACACCCTCCAGGTATAATATCAATAGTTCCTCAAAAAATAAATTCCCCAACCCCAACAAAACAAAACATTTTAAAGAAGTTGAATACTTTAGAAGAAGTTGGATTTGTGGAAGAAGACAGACACCTATGGCTCGAGGTGAAAGATGCTTTGCACTTGGCCACTGCTGTGTAATGTCACTTCATGACCACCTTGGCTTGTACCCAGAGCAGCAACAAAGTTCTCCCATGTCTGGGAGGTATTTTGTCCAAATCACAACTCGAGTGCACTGCTGTTGCTGTGAGTCTTCTCCAGGTGTTCATGGCAAGCTCGTGACAGAGGTGGCAGTGCAAACTTTGTCCCTGACAGGCTGGCCCAGGGGTCATTCACCACCCAGGGCTCCTGCAGGGGCCCCAGGCTGAAAATGCTGCTGCTGCCTGCAGTGAGGGCAGCTCTGATGCTCTATGCACAGTCATTATCCATGTGACACCATCCTGTGATCAAGGTCACAACAGTCTGGATCTTCCCTACAAGGACTTAACAATGCTTCCTTCAAGGGATACATAGCTGGTGAGATGTACAGTGGTTGTCTTGCTGCCAGGAGAGACAGCTGAACATTAGCTGCTGTCTTGGGAGTGCCCTGTGGCTTCAGGCACTCACAGCATTTCCCAGCTCAGCTCTGTGCAACTGCAGTCCTTTTGTTCAGATCAATATCTAAGCCACAAAATCCTCCTTCTCTAGTACAATGGGAGTTGCATGCTCCAAGGATGCATTACCATCCAAGCCTGTGATTTTGTACAGTCAGGGAAATCAGAATTATTAGATATATAATGAAAATACCTCAGAGCAAGCTCTGTCTCTGATGACCTTCTTGCATGAAAACTAATGGAAGGATTTGTAGCAAAAGTTGAAAACTGTTTGAACACAACATTGGGATCACAGTTTGGCTGAAGAGTGAAGGAAGTATTAATGCATTGTACAGGGCTCTGGTGTGACTTTATGTGGGACAGAGGATGCAGCTATAGCCACCAAGTTCAGGAGTACTCCAAGAGAAACAGGGATTGCACTCTGGTGCTGGAAACACTGCCATGCTCCTAAGGGGAGTCTTCAAAGAACAGGCTAGATTCTTCCTGTCTATGTGATGTTCTTTCACCATACAAAAAGGAGGAGAGAGAATCAACCCCCTATTCACTCCTAAGATGAGTTCCAAGAGGAGCTGCATGACAGATACCTGAAAGAGCAGGAGTGAGATTTGATACTTGGTCTTTTTCTGCTGTGTTCAATCATTGCATTGGCCAATGTGTAATGCAGCCTATGCTTTTCAAGAAGGGATGAACTAAATGCTGTGTAGCTAAAGTGCTGGTGCCCAGATGTAAATGCCATTGATCCTTCTTGCCAGGGGAAAGTTTGTCACACGTGTATGAATGACAAAGTGTGGCAAAGTTTGCCTAGAACAGTGTCCACGTCCTCATGCAGGGATGTCTGTTTGCTTGAGTGCCAGGTGGAAACACAACACTGTTTCTGAGAGCCCCGTGGAGCTGTGAGCAGCCCTCACCCTCAGCAGCCTGAGACTCTGATCTTGGGTGTGATGGCAGGTGTGTATCAGCATGCTGTGTACACTCATCTGGCAGCAATCTCCTCCACAGGTTTTTACAGTTTAAACATACTAGGCAAGAGGGAATAATCTGAGTTTTACTCTGCTGGATGTGGTGTGATTACACTGGGGATTCAAATGCATTTTAGTTACTCCCCAGCAGCTCCTGCAGAAATTGCAGTGGGCAGCTGTCTACACTAAGGGATTCCTCCAGCCTTGTATTCCCCATCACATCAAGCTCTCCAGCCTTTGCTGTCTGAAGCCTGGATGGATTCATGGGGAGCTATCCTTCTGGAGACCATCACCAGCCTGGCAGAGCTGGGGCACTGCAGTAAGCTCTGGGCTGGGGAAACAGCTGCAGCTCCTGTTGGATGCTGGAGCTCTGGGCAGCGTTACCTGCTGGTATCAACCCTTGCATTTATGCTGTTGATGGGAAGATATAACTGGAGCATGGTGCCCTGTTGCCTCCTCCTCCTGCCTGGGATGCCTGGACTCCCTGTGCTGCATTGGAAACTTCTAACCCATTTCCCAACGCCTGTGAGGTCTGCACTGGGAATTCAGAGATGTGTTCACACTGTGCAGTCTGGATATGCAAACAAACCATTACTGTTTCCTGATTTGTTTGTCAGAAATGAGGATTGGACCTCTATTCACAATACTGAGCATCACTCGAACTCTGCAGCAGAATCTTTCAGCCCATAATGGATTATGGGGGTTTTTTTTGGGAGGGAGAGAGACATCGAAGAGTTGGACACTTCTGCTCATGCAGGAGAGTAGGCAGACACAAACCAGGTCCAGGTTCAGGTCCAGAAGGTGACAGCAGTGGTAAAGCTCCCAGCAGGTCTTACTGGCTTGGATGTAGTTCCAGTTTAACCTGGTTTTCCATCTTCTGGAGTGGAGCTGGCTCAGGCCCAGACAGTTCACAGACCACACAGGCAGCCTTGGCCCCTCTGCATCATCCCTGTCTATATATATAGCACATAACAGACACCTATGTAAAATGTAAAAAGTCTAGCACTTGGGTCCCCACCCTCCCTGTAATGAATGTGTTATGGAAAGGTCTCACACTGAAAAGAAATCTCACTAGTGAATCTAATCAGCATTTCTAATCCAAGGCAAAAAAGTATGCTTTGGTTATTAAAAATTTGCATGACAGTCTGTTTTCCTGTTAGGATCCTTCATGGCATGCCCTAAATAGCTGAAGAAGAAAAGGTTTACTCATCAAAATAAATATTTTGTTGCTTGCAGCTTCGTGAAATGCTGCTGGAAAAGATCATTGCCCATTCTGAAGTTAAAAACATCCTGACCAGATTGTGGTAGAGATGGAAACAGTGCTGGGTTGCAGGAGGGTTAAACCAAGATGAGATGATAGTGCAATATGCTGTTGTTGAAAACCAGCAAACTTTACTTTTAGTTCCAGCTCACCAAATGATTAGAAGTGCAATAGAGCAGAGATTTTTATAAAGTGGACCTCAGTTTATGCTGAATATTCAAAAGGCAGAGCTGTGAAATTTAAGCACTTCCAAAATGTGTGGTTGGGTTCTGCCTTCAGAAATGCCTAATCACAAATTCTTTTTCTTTTGTAGTTTATGGGCTGTGATGGTGCTTTAGACCTTGCCAAATACAATATTGCAGCAGTGTAGAATTACATGTTCTATAACTTGAAAGACCAAGAAGGCCGAAAATATTGGCATCTATTTCCTGTTGCACCTGAAGGAATACAAGGCTCTGCATTCATTAAACTGGAACAGGAACAAGGAGGGACACAAACTCCTAAGCCAAATCTAAGTTTTGAGAGAAAAATTAAATTAAAAGAAGGCACTGTTTCAGTGCTGTGCTGCTGAAATATTTTTGCTGCTGCTCAGAATTTCTTAATAACTATAAGCTGCTATTTCTTGTTAACTAGAACAGAAAAGAGAGGATTAAGGCACCTGAAACAGGGACAATTTGCTTTATGTCAGTCTCCCCTGCCTCAGCAGCTGCCCAGCTGTGGAAAGGTCTAAAGCTGTAGGTCTGCACACAAAATGAACTTCTTGAGTTGCTGGCTCGAGATACCCACCAGTCCCAGTGAGCAGTTGCTTCTGGAATGGGAATGAGGTACCAAGAAGTTAGAAACAGCAGCTCTTCTTTAGTGGATGCAGAAGTCTTTACTGGGTCTGGCCTTCAGCTCCTGTTCTGGGCTGTGAAAGCCAGAAGAAATAAAATAAAATTACAACCAAAGAAGTTATATTTTGAGAGGAATTGTAGTAGGTGTGCAGGCAGGTACTGGAAAATTCAGGCCTGTGAGCTGAACAGTCTGTGAATAAATGCTGCCCATGTTCTGCACTCTATCTGGTATATTTAGGTGGTGTCAGAATATCAGCTAGTCTTTTTATTACAGAATTAGGACAAATAGACCTGAATATCTGCTGGGGATTAGCTAAAGTTAGTTACATTGCTTAATGCACAACAGGAAAGTTCCGTAGGATTTTAATGACAGGGTAATAGAAAAAAAAAACATACAGAAAAAGAAAAGGGGCTGAGGTACAGACAGAAAGCAAAGAAGGCAGGCAGCAGCAGCAGAAGGTAGGATGCCTGGGCAAACTACAGTGTAGATCTCAAGGCATCAAAGGCAGGTACAAGGTATCAAAGGTCCAAAAGGCAATAGTGATAAATCCATTGTTGTAAGGCATGTACTGGGGAAGGGAGCACATAAATTGGTCTCCTGACACCTGTTTCTTTGTGAGTCACCAAAGGAGTGCAATAATTAAGGTCTAGATTCACAGGCATTTAAATTTGTAACTACTATATGGGCAATGCTGATGTTAATGGGTTTAAGGCCCTTTGCAGAAGGCTGAAATCCATCTACTCCTGAGGACATAGCCACAAGCCAAGCTATGAAATCCACATCTAGTGAGCAAGCACAAATGCTGGACACCATGGATGTGTAGGTGTGGAGACAAAAGTGGTGCTTTTTTTGTGTGTATGTCTGTGAGTCTTAAACCCCACTGAAAACATCCATGTGTAAGCACTTTGTGGGAGATATAAAATCCACATTCTGAGGGGCAATGTGCAAAGAGCTCATGGGGCCATCAGTCCCCATTTGACTGGTGCCCACGTTGCTGTGTCCTGTCCCCTTGACCTGCAGAGCCAAGTCTGAGGGCTCAGAAGAGGAGATGTATTCTTGCTGTCATTATGAACACTACAGTGGCTCTGGTGTGTTGAAAGACAGCTTTTCCTTGCCTGCACCTGGACTCAGGTGCAAACTTTTCCACTTTCATTAGAAGAGCAAAAATGGAAGTATTGGATTTGAAAGGTTCCTGCATGAGGTATGAGCATGGCACATACAGAGAGAATACACAATTTTGGGGAAGGAAACTTGAACTAATGGACAGCTGCTGCTGTGTCTTTCTAGCTGTTCTCTGAAGAAGCATTGGAGATGAGAATGAAGGACAGCAAGTGGGTAAGGATACCAGAATCTGAGACACTGTCTGGAAGGTGACAAAACAGCAGACACTTCTGGAAGGTGAATCCAAATTAGGCAAGAATGTCTATATGACAAAAAAAAAAAATCAAAACAAAAAAATCAGAGCCTTGGGTATCAGGATGGACAGTTTGAGTCCCACCTAGGGAAGTCTGCTTTTCATTAGCTGCCAGTGGTGACACAAATAGCAGTCTCAAGGGAAGAGTGAGGCTGGATGAGATGTGTCTGACTTTCTTACAACTCCTGCGAATACTGAATGCAAAGAAGAAACAAGCAGGATTTTGAAAACAAACTTTTGGCAGAAAAAATGTTAGATTCATGTGATGTGAGGCTTCTCTGAAAGAGCAAATGGTGTAGACTGGAGACATTACAGTTTATTCAGAGCAGTAACAACCTTCCACTAGCAGGATTAGAGGGAAAGCTTTACAGTGAAGGAAGTGGAGAAAGATACATCCTCAAAAGACAAATGAGAAGAGGCTAATAAAACACCAGAGCTAGTGTTACATTCTGAAGGAGAGGAAGGTTGATCTGTTAGCTGTCCTCCTTCCAGAGGAACCCAAGGGGGTGCAGAGTCAGATAAACAGATTGCTGCACAGAACCAAGACTTTTAGGTCCAACCAAAAGTGCAGACATATCCTAAGTTGGTACTGATAAAAGTCAATGTAGCTTAGAAATCATTCCTATAAACATTTTATAGTATAACACAGATTAATTGGATTACTTGCTTCCTGTTCCCAGCAAAATATTCAGGGACTTGGGAGTGATGAGTGGATGTTTATGCCAAGGAAAAGACACTCCCTGCTCAGATTTCTGGCACACTGTTAGGTTCATCTTGAGACCATGGACTTCTGCAGCATGGGCTAGACAGGAGACCTCAGTCTCTTGGAAAGTTTTGGTTGTAGAAATTCTTCTGAAAATTTGCATTTTTCAAACAAACTGTTCTTTTCTACCAACATTTTTTTAAGGTGCAGACATCTGCCTTACACAAGGGAGGCTGTAAAATGTCTCACAACGAGCTGAGTGATGGTAATTCAAATCAGTTTGAAATAAATCCCAGCTAGATCTCCAGCTCCATTTCTCAGGGGGTTCCTCCTGCATTGCTGCACCTGCTGCTTGTGGATGGTGCTTGGAAAAGAAGCTCTTACCCATTCAATGAGGCATTTCCCATTTTGTGAGGCAATTCTGACATCCTCCAGGACTGCAACTATGCTTGAGGTGCTGTTTAAAGCATAGATCTATCTCATTTCCCCCATCAGACGAGATCCATTTTTTTCCATGTGGGATCTTTCGTGGTTAGCTCAGTTTCATAATGAGGTAGCTGTGTGCAGTGACAGATCCTAAGGCAGGTATACAAACTGGGCTTGTTCTGGCAATGCTGTTGATGTTGGCAAACATGAAAATGTTTGGGCAGTGCAGACATGCTGCTCTGAGGCTGTTTCTGTAGCACTGGTGGTGCATTTAGCACAGTTTGGAAAGCAGCAAAGGAATGTGAAACAAAATTCTCTGCACACACCGAAGGCATGAATAGTTAATGCAGCTGGAAGGCAATGGCAATTCTGTTTCATGGAGGAGTTTGATATTTGCTTTCTTTCAAATTTGGAATGAAAACTAAACATCTTGCAATTCTCCACACAGTGTTACAGGAGATTGGGTTCTGGATGGACTGCATGGCAAACCATTTGGGGAACACCAACCTTGATGATCCTGCTGCCAGGAGCTGCAAGACTTCATATTCTGAGGACTGCCAACTTTCTTTTTGCCTGGCCACTTACATGTTAAAAATACCCCACAAGAATAGTCCATGTAGCCCAATATGATGCCTTTTTATTTTGTGGTCCACAGCAGATGCCTAGGAAAATAAGAACAAGATAAATGTATTCTCAGTACTCTCCCAGGTTCCAATAATCTAAGAATTAGGAACTTTTTGAGCCAGAAGTTACATTTTTGCTCCAAGTAGTCTCTAGTGCATTTGTCCTGATGCACTGAGCATCTGTGGCATTCTGTGGCACAGACTTCTGCAGCTGAACTGCAGGTTGGTATGACCAACCATTGTCTGCTTGTCTTGAACCTCATTCTGCCAGCAAATCAGGAATAGCAACTGTGCTGATGGGAGAGGAGAAGACCTTCTGGTATCTGACATTCATGCTGCATAGGCCACCTCAGAGTTGGGTGTGTGCCTCCTGCTCACATAGTTTGGCAGGTCTATGGTGCTTTCCTGAGCATGAAATGGAGAGTTAATTTGAATGTGCAAACCCTTGTTTGAAGAAAATTCAGAACAGGTATTGTTTCTGCTGCTTTTACAGCCTTATGACTCAAGCAACAACAGTAAAACCATACTAAGGTGAAAGAGAAGAAAACAAAGGAAAAGGGGGAGTAAATAAAGGAAAGGAGAAAGAAAAAGGGAAGGGAAGGGGAGGAAAGGGAAAAAATAGCCTACAGCAACCTCATCAAAAGTATTGGAACAACAACTTACATAAATATATCCTGTTGACAGTTTACATAGAGTCTTGAAAATTTATCTGAATCTCTCAACTGATTTTTTTTTTTTTTAAATCAGGTTACCAATCAGTTCTTGTGCCATTAGAAGCTGCACCAAGCATTTCTTTTCCATGAATATAAACTTGTGCCTTTTGGTTAATGCACAGGGAAATAGTGTGGAAGGCAGGTGAAATCCTGGCTCCCCTGGAAAGGTGGGGAATGGCTCAGGCTGTGCTGATGGGGTGTGGGGAGGGCTGGAGACCATCTGTTCCCTGCCACACTCAAAAGGAGGTCACAGTTGTTCTCTTGAGACATTCCAAAATCATGACCTGCCCCTTCCAAAGTAATGGGAGCAGCTCAGTAAGGTTTTAAAAATGATTTTTTTGGTCTGTTGGGGGTTTTTCTTCATGAGCAACTGCTTTCTGGACTTCTGGGGTTTGCTTGCTTCACATTTCTGAGCTTTAATCTGCAGTTCCAAAGCCCAGAAAAGGACATCCTGCCAAAATAGCACCCAAGAGCCTCCACCTCTCTCTGGCAGATCACAATGTCAGATAAGCAGAGAATATTAGAATATTTATGATAAAGCCAAATTTTAGATCATCTGTGTACTCTGTGTGTGCTCCAAAGGAGCAGATATTGCATTCCCTTGAGCACATGGTCCACAAGTGATGCTGTTTGTCCTCTGGTTCACTGAACTCAGTGTCCTGTAGCTAAGGCTAAGCCATAGGCACTGGGAAGAGAAGGCTCTGCTTGCACACAGGGATCAGACATATGGATATCTCTCCAAAGCCACATGCAGAATTTGGCTTTTGGGCAGAGGGTGTGCATGGCTTCAGAAACAATGATACTTCACCAGCAGATCTCCAGAAATGAGATGTTGCAGCAATTTCTAATCCCCATTGTGCTCTTTAGAGAAATATCAGGAAGCAATTCTAACCACACGGAAAGTGAGCCAACATCTTACTGCAAAGTCCCATTACAAATCAGTAATCTACACCAGAAACTGCAGGGACATGCCAAAACCTTTCCCAAGAATACAAACAGAAAATTAGAACCAATGCTCTACCACATTTTATCTTACCTCTTCACAACTGGTCCATTTTCCCACAATAGCTGGGTGTTTAGAAAAATAAAAAGCTACTTTGGAGGAACAGCTTAGTGGAATGGGGAAAGAGGTTATTGAACTGCTTGTTAGTTGTTATTTTTTTGGCTGAAGTGGATGTAAAAGTTAATCTGCAGCAAGAGGTCTCACAGCAGGAGCATATTTGTGAAAATCACTTGTACCAATTAATTACTGAAATTCTTGTTGCAGCATAATTTTTTTTCTGTTCTAAGTAAAGGATGAAAAACAGTTCCTACATTCACCAGAGGCTCATAGATATTTGGGAATGTGCTAGTTTTTGTTACTGTTTGAAATGAAAACTATAATCAGCTACTGCTGCAAAATAAAACAAATGTAATTAAAAAAATGCAGTGATACAGGAAAGTGTATTCTGGACAGTGAAACTGAGGGTTTGCCAATAACTATTACAAGGAAAAGTGTGCCAATGAAAGAGTTCATTACTTTACCTCTGAGCTGACAGGGAAATCTTGATTAAATGACAATTTCCTGTTTAAGCAAGGACAGGAATAAATCAGTTCCATCGACTAAAATACACTTTCTTTACCAGCAAAGAAATGTTGTGTCGGATGTTATCTCTAAGTACACTGCACACAATGCCCATGCAGCCAGAGCAATAACCACAGCTGCAAAACCAGACATCTCTTCTGCAATGAGTTATTTTTCTGGGTGCTGATTGCTGTCTTTTTGAAGAGGTTAGATGGTTGCACACACTGATTTAGGAGAGTTCATTAATGTACTGCCCTCATCTTTTTCTCTTGTCAGCTTCTCCCCCATCATCGTTCTCTTTAAATGGAATGACACTCAAAGGAACATACCCTCTGCATGCTATAGAATGCATCTGCAATTTGAGCACACAGCCCAGGGGAATATCCTGGTGGGCTGAAAGGCCCTGCCATACTAGCTTTTTTTTTTTATGGATGTTTTAGTAGTGTTGGCTTAGGATCCAGCTATGAAAGCATAACTCATTGCTACTTGTGAAGCTGGGGAAAATCATATTTTCAAGGCCAGTTTTAGAGCTCCAAAATGTGGGTTTTTGCTTTGTGTTGGTTTTGGACATGAAAACCACTGATGCAACTGCTTTTGTGAGGGACAGAAAAAAAAACAACCACTGATGCAACTGCTTTTGTGAGGAACAGAAAAAAACCCAAGATGGAAAATATGGCTTAGGTACAATAGCTCTGCCACATAGGCTGATGGGGAGCTGGAAACCAGGGAGATTCCAGTAGGCAAGTGCCCAGGCAGGTCACTCAGATGGGGATCTCTGGTTCTTTGTTCTGGCAACATGGGCAGGAGACAAAAGGACAAGCAAATCAACTGCCAGGACTCAGCACTGTGCCTTTCTGCTTGGCAAGAAACATGCCAGCAGAGTTCTTGATGGATTTTCTTGGACTTCAACCATCTTCTTGAAACACTTTTGGGTGTTTAGCAGCCTCAGTTATTCCCTGCTCACAGGATGGAGTCTAGGTTTCCTTCAGCTAAGTGAGACCAACCCTGAACTGCTGTTCAGGTGGAGCAGGACTAAATGCAGCTGAGAAGGCATATACTGGAGACACATTAATGGTATCATATTAAATAAATCAGAGGTGAAAAGGCTGGTTTGCTGTATAGATTAGAAAAAATTCGGGGAGTGAATCTGAGATCTCAAAATAAAGTAATCTGAAAAGAAAGTAATCAATATATGATTGAATGGTGGTGTCTCACCTAAGAAACTATAAACAGAAATACTGAAAGGGGAATGGCAACAGGAGCTGGTGGAGCTAGCAGAAGTTCAGTGATCATCAGTGCTGTGGAAGGGCAAAGCCTCTTCAGCAAAGCTCTCAGGTAATACCTACAGGGTCCATGAAAGACAATAGGATTTAGAAAATGTCAACAAGATTAAAAGGAAATGCTCAGCCACTTTCCTGAAGAGAAGAGGGTGCTCAAGGTTAAGCATACACCTGGAAGGTTTTGCTCATGTGAGGCTTTAAATCTCTCCCCCCTACTGTTTCCTCTCAAAAGCCTATAAATGTTGCAGATCAAGAGAATGTTCACCAGTTCCTTTAGATGAATTAGCTCAGGCTAAACTTCAAGTCTGATCATTCATGGTGACACAGGAATCTCTAGAGACCCTTGGATGCCTACATCGTAGCAAACCAGCAATGACTATAATTTTTTAATTTATTAAAACAAAGACATGCATCTTCTTCTCATTTGTTCTCTGCCAGGAGGATCCTCAAAGCACTGGTCTTATAAAAGAGGGGCAGTTAATTATCAGGTGTCATTAAACCTCCTGCTGAGTCCTTAGCTTACCTTTGTGCCTGTATGTTGTCTATAACTCAGTACTGTAATGAAATAATCAAAATTAATCATTACTAACACCAGTAACAGCAAAACAGCTGCAGTGAAATCTTCATTAGTGCTATTTCTTGGATTATCTCAGAGCAGAGATAGAATCATAGAATCAACCAGG
>NW_008680879.1:31701-31924 GCF_000695815.1 Acanthisitta chloris | reverse complement strand
TCCTTCCGCAGGAGAAGGCATCAGACAGGTCCAAGCCCCGGGAGATGGCTGCACGGACCTGCCCTCCCATCCCGCTGCCGGCGCGGCCCCCGTTCCGTCCCTTCATCCTGTAGTTTCACTCAAGGTGCCACTTTCCCCTAAAGAACTTGCTCGGCTCATCTCCCCTTTACTTTGCTTTTAAATAGCCAATTTTTTGTTGTCGTCTCTGAGTGGAAGCACAAGC
>NW_008680879.1:30416-31666 GCF_000695815.1 Acanthisitta chloris | reverse complement strand
CAACCTTCGGGCTCCAAAAACCCAGATTTTCCTGCGAATATCGGTCAAGTATGTCTGCACTGGAAAAGCCTGGGGGCAGGGCAGATGGGGTTTTAGAGCACTAAAAAACCCACTAACTTAAAATCTGGTCAATTTTCTGTGTAGCCCAAATACCCGCGTGAAAGCACAAGCTTCTTTTTGCCACACCAAACCCGATCGGATTTTCCCGGTGTGCCGGATTTTCTGTCGTGCACTTGCATTCTCTGCGAGCCGACAAAGCCTCTACCCTGTGCAATACAGTCCACGGGGCTGCGACACAGAAATAACAAAATCAAATAAATGAGCCGCATCGGCCGAGCCCTCGGTGCCAAATGATTCTGGTTTCTTCTGTGGCGCCTGCGTTTGCCAGGTGCAGAAGGGATAGTGATGCACACCGTGAGAGCACAGCTCTCAGGCTTGGCCCACCGGGGAAGAAAGAGGGGTGTGTGGGCCGGTCTGGGGGTTCCTGATAAGATTGCACAGCCTGAAGGTGTCAGGGGTAAGAACCCCCACAGCCCAGCTGGGCACAGGTGCTCTGCCAGAGCTCCTGCAGCTCTGGGGCACTGGCACAATTCCGAGCTCGGATGTTCTCAGGGCAGAACAAGCAGCTGTTCCCATCCCCTCTTGGGGAGTTTGATTTGAGGAGGAGGAGGATGCAGCCACGGATGCGTTTTTGGAAGGTGGGGGGTACCTACGTGTTTGTATCTGTGTGTCTGGATACCATGCGGACATAAGCTGGGAATGTCAGGCATCCAAACCATGTTCATGGGATTGAGCTGCTTTAGTTTTTCCCTTTAATTTTTTTCCTGCTACATACTGGCGTTTGCCTGAGTCCAAAGTTCCAGCTTTCAACCTGCAGATGGTCTTTATAGAGGAAATTTAAAAAAACCAAAAAGAATGGATGAGGAATTAGAAGCACTCCCAACTCCACGCTGCTGTTGGAAAGGGCCTGCCCTCTGTTCACAGACATGAGGCTTTACAGGTCCTTCATGTGTTTGATCCCTCCTGCATTTTTCAAGATGCATGTGAAAAGGGGAAAAAATTTTGGGTTATGCAAAACGCTTCAGTTTTCAGTCCCCTCAGTACATGTGTGCCAGGCACAAAGCGAAGTCCCGTGGTTTAGGGTTTCATAGGTTTAGGCTCAGACAGCATTTTTTACTATCTATTCCATTTCAGTTTCACACAACTTGCCAGGAACAAAAGTACCAACTATCTTCTGAACATTTCCATTT
>NW_008680879.1:18259-30368 GCF_000695815.1 Acanthisitta chloris | reverse complement strand
TGCTGCCTACAAACCAGAAATCAATGATAAATAAAGTATTTTAATAGCATTCAGCTGACATGCTTTAAGTTTTATTGTTTCCCTCCCTCCAGAAGCAATACCAGTGCCTGGACAAGGGAGACGGTGATACAAATAACTGAAGCCTACCAGGCTTCAAAAGAATCACGGCCCTGGGGGGAAACTGGTGCATAATTTCTCGATGACAAGCAATAAAGTCACATTACTTGGTTTCTATTAGAGGTGCACAGCCAGGGACTGAGACAACTGATCAGAAAGGACCCAGAGAGAACCATAAGAGATTCTAGGAAATAAAGCTGTCAAGGAATTTAGCTGAGTATATCTAAAGAATGTATTTATTTACAGGTGAGAAGCAGATTTTCATAAGATCCTTGAGGTCTAAAGAGAGATTTTTATGGCTCAGTTTTAGGTTTGGGACTGTAACCAGCAGCTGTCAAGTCCAAGGCCAGGCTTCCCTGATTTAAGGATGAGGCCAAAGCAGCCCAAAGGGCTTCACAACCTGACAGCCAAGTTCTGCCACAGGAAGGTAGCTGGCAGTTGCCTATTTTTGGCTATTTTCTGCTCTCCCAAAGAACTCATTGGGCAAGTACAGGTCCTGGTACTGGCTGGTATGTAATCCCAGGGATCTTAGGGTACCACCCCAGTCCAATAAGAAATCCTATGATCGCATTCCTTTCAACTTAAAGCTCCCAATTAAAAAAAAAAAAAAGAAATCTCAGGCTCTCAGAGCAGCTGCTTTGTCTTCTTGATCCAGGGAATGGAAAGAAACAGCTTTAGGGAGAAGAATGACAGGAATGCACCAACTGGCTTGGTTTCGGGAGGACAGGGAGAAGCTGCTCGCAGTTTGTTAAAGGAGCCTTTGGCTACAGACATCCCAAAGCCTGGTTTCCAAGGAAGCCAAGAAAAGAGCATCTGCAGAAGGTGTCCTCTCTGCCCCAAAGCACGGGACTTGCTTATGGGAACCACACACAAGAGGGATGTTTCTTCACTTTGAATGGGCCCTGATGTACTCACAATATTTCCTCTCTGCACAGCTCCCAGGGTTTAATAGCTTTTGCTTCCAAACCTTTCAGGGATCATCTGTCACCAAATGCACCCATTTGGCTACTGTCTTCCAAGCTAAAACCATATCTGAACGCTCTCTATCCTGCAAAAACCTCACTGGGAAGATGTGTGACCTCCAGGGCTCGGCCAGCTGCTGGCACATAGCCAAGTGCCTTCCTTGTGGACATCCACAGTAACACCATTACAACGTGAAGAAGGAAAGACTAAAAGTACAGGAAGATCTAGAGGACGGCAGCACATACAGGAGCTGCTGAACTCTTGCAAAAAGCATGCCATAACCAACTCAAGTAGTACTCACCCCTGAGAGTCACCACAACTCATCTGTGCAATGCCACCTGCTATTCCACTGTGCCCCCAAAATCAATGCCAGTCCCCAAGGTAGAGGAGGGAGTGCCATGACCACACCTGACTCTTTCCTAAGGCACATTTGGCCATTCTTTTTGCCTTTTGCCCAAAAGGGCCTCTAGTTGTTCCTTCTGAGGCCCAGTGCCCTACAGGTGTAAATGGGACAGCTGGGAAATAATTCAGCCCCCAAGGACAGGGATGAGGCTGAAACTGCTGTGTCCAAGCAGCCTCACCAGGACCAAGCAGCATGAATTGACAGTATTTGCGGAGTCCTTCAGCCTCTTTTCTCTATGACAATAAGCCATCTTTTCTCATGACACTGGATGTTCCTCCTTATTTTGGTCCTTTTTGGAGCCTCTAAAATTGAGCTGAAACCCACTTGTTCCTCCCCACCAAAGGGACAGAGATATCCAGGGCTGAGCACTCTTGCAGTGAGTGCTGTCACTTGAACCCCATTGTTTCATGACTGCTGGAAGACAAAACATCTCAACTGGATTATCTTGAGGATTTTCTCTAGTATGTAGGTTCTTTCCATCCTCACTAAACACCGAGTAGTAGCTCTTGTGAAGAGCATGCAACTGCTCCATCCTGCCCTAGGAAAAACCTCCCAGGATGAGGATCATTTGGAGTAAAGTGCAAGTGAAGGGGGGAAAAATCATCACAAGACTTATTAACAGTACAAAAAATTGCTCACAGCAGAATAAGCAAATGAAAAAAATAACAGTGTGCTGTACTGCAGTTGGTAATGCATTTAGCTTTTTATATCACATTAGGGACATGCATAGCACAACAATGAATGTTTGTGCCATGCAAGGCAAAAGGATGAGACATTCTGAGTGTATAACAGCACAGAATTATCTATGTAACATAGTGATTTTGTGCCTTTCTCCCCTCCTATGTGCAGACGCCTGTGTCAGAATCAGATTGAAGATTCAGGTTTCCTGTTCTCCTCCATGGGCCTTTTGCTGGGAAAAAATAAATGGCACAAAGGAGCATCTGGCAAGGTAAGAGATAACTCTCCCCTCATAATTTTTCTAGGCTGAAAAAAGCCTGTATCCCTGCTTCCTGCTGGGTGGGTTGCAGAGCTGAAACAACAGGAGTATCAGTCAACTCTATGGGAAGAACAGGAGTTTGACATTAAAATGGTACAATAAATTGTTCTCAATATTTAAAAGCTCAGCAAGCCCTTCAAAGCTTTTTCCTTCCATTAGAACAACCAAAACTGTCCCTCTGACTTCGTTTCCCCACTCACAAGACCCTATTCCCACCATTCCTGCCTATGCATCTACAGCAAATGCAGATCCTCTGCCCTCCAAAAAGCATCTGACACACTTCTGTTGGCAGATGTCTTTCTAACCTAGGCTTTTTCTCCCATGATCACATGGAAAATTGGATTTTCAGCAGCTCACACCATCAGATGTGTGCTTGTGGTGGCAGTGCATCTCCACTTCACTTCAGTGCTGGCTCAGCTCCAATGAGTCCCTACAGGGTTAAGGGGATGCTATGAGAATCCTGGCAGCACATCCCACGTCCTCAGCCCAAAAACAAATCTTTGGGGTTGGGCTTTCTCCAGGAAGGAGCAAACACATTTTCTGTGTTTGCAAATAGCAAGAGATATTCAGGTATGGGAACTACCATCCATGATCATGATCCCTCCTGTCCATACACACCTCAAGTGACTAGTTGATTTTTTCCCACCTGCCAGAAAGGGCTGGACTGCCCAGCAAGATCAGACATGAGCAGAGTTTAGACAAGTCTTCACATGGGCTGGATCAAGCCAGAAGCAGCTTCAAAATTATTCAGCTGCCTTGAGAAGTCTCTTTAGGCTTGTATTAAGCAGCAACTTGTTCTGCAAACTGCCAAAATAAATACTCAGTGCTGCTTTGCAGTTACTACAATTAGACACTGCCTATGCCCCTGCTTTTCTCAGCAGTCCCAGGGCACTGACTATGTAGAGCAAAAGCAGCATTTAGACAAGAAGGACTCTGAAAATTTAGTTTTCCTTTTGCTTTCAGCCATAAGCAACCAGCAAATGAACCCAGGGACCAATTAAACTAAGTGTAAGGAAGCAGATCTAGTCCTGGAAACCTGAAATACAGGATTTAATGGAGACAAAGTTTGTAGAAAAACATCAACTCTGTTGACATCATTGGGAAAACAAGTTCATTGTGGCTCTCACACATTGATCTGCAAGACTGGGGGGAAGCCAAAACATTTGAAGAAAGGTGGGAGCCACATGTTGGATCTGATTTTCAGCCAGGATAGCCAGGCCAGCTTCCTTCTACTTCTCATCAACCAGAATCAGAGAATCTTCAGAGTTGGAAGGGACCTTTGAGGATCATCAAGTCCAACTCTTGTCCCTGTACAGGACATCCCCAAGAATCACACCACATGCTTGAGAGCATTGTCCAAATGCTTGAGCTGTGCCAGGCGTGGTGCTGCGACCACTGTCCTGAGGAGCTGTTCCAGTGTCCAACCGCCCTCTGAGTGAAGAATCTCTTTCTAATACAAAACCAGAGCTTAACTGCAGGGAACAGCCAAACCTCAGTGACCCTTTCCCCTTCACTATGCAACATAAACTCTTCATCCTCCTGTCCAATATCTCCAGGTCACAGTGAAGGGGTGGGAGAGCTCAGTCACACATCCGTCACCCAACCCACACACCAAACAGTGCTGGGTCACTGCCTGAGTAGAAAAACAACCCAGGGACAACATCCTAATGCCAACAGAACTCTGCAATGTCAGTCAGTCATTGAGCAACTGACATGCACAGTCCACCAGCAGTTTCCCAAACCTCCATTGTCAGAGGCAAGACCTTTACAAAGCCTTCGGCACAGCCAGAAACCCTACAGCTGCCTAACACACTGTGTGTCACCTCTGTATTGCACTGCTTAGGAAAGACACTTGGGCAGAACATAGGTCTGACCTTTCCATGTCGCAGGGTGCAGGCAATCAGGAGCTCAATGGAGTGTCAGGAGATCCAGGGTCAGATCTCAGCTTTCTGCCTTTGTTTCTGACTGCATCTGCTCCTACAAATGTTTTTCTTGTGAAACCACCTCTTCATTTGTCTTTATGTGGGACCCTAACTAGCAACAACAGCTCCTAGGGACACCTCTTGGAATCACAGAACCACAGCATGGTTTGGGTTGTTAGAGGCCTTATAGCTCATCTCATTCCACCCCCTGCCATGGGCAGGGACACCTTCCACTAGACCAGGTTGCTCCAAGCCCCATCCAGCCTGGCCTGGAACACTCCCAGGGATGGGGCAGCCACAGCTTCTCTGGGCAACCTGTGTCAGTGCCTCACCACCCTCATAACCAAGAATTTCTGCCATATGTCCAACCTAACCTACTTTCTTTCAGTTTAAACCCATTTCCCCTTGTCCCATCACTCCAGGCCCTGTGGTCAATAGTCTCTCTCCATCTTTCTTGCAGGCTCCCTTCAGGTACTGGGAGGACACAATTAGGTCACCCTGAAGCTTCTCTTCTGCAGGCTGAGCAATCCCAATCCTCTGACCTTCCTTGTGGAGTACTGATTCTGGTCCCAGCATTCAGCATTATGCTGAGGAAAACCTGCACTGACCAAAAGTGAGGTTTGTTCTGTGAGACAGCTGCAATTCTTAGTTGTATTAATTTAAAACACAACACAAGCACTGCTAAACTCAGGTACATGTTTTCCTTTCTCCAACCTCCATTGCCTTCTACAATTTTCTGATATTTTTAGTCACAGTTCTCTGGTTGCAAGAGGAGGAAAGCAAAATACTCAGGAAGGCGTGAACAGCAAGAGACTTGCTTTCCTCAACAATTACATTAATTGATAGCAGCTCATTTCTACAGCCTGAAATTGAAGTTGCTTGGTGATGTTTCTTCACTTCTTGGGTTTAATGGTGACAAACCACTTGCCAGTCCTGGGCATTTGCAATTCCGGGTGCTCCCTCTCATCACCCTTTTGGACCCTGCAGTGTTTCTTATCTCTCCTTGCCAGTAATGCACCACTCACCTCCCATAATTGCCTTGGTCTGTTGGGTTGATTTATCCAACCTTCAAAACAATTAATTTATATTTGAAATTGGATTAGAAATAAACACGTATTCCACTGCCTCTGATATGAAAATAACCAGTGTGCTACCATTATTTCCTGACAGATGCATTGAGAATAAGTGCCCTGTCCTTCTTGTAATCAGATTAATTCCCCTGCTTATTAAAAATTATTATTTAGCTGTTTCAGGTATTTATAATAATAAGCATGCACCACAGATCTGCAATCTCTGTTTTACATTTCTGGACAACTGCTTGGTGTTTCTTTAAGTTGCACTGAGAGTTGTCTTCCTTTTAAAGAACAGATTTGGTCTAGAATTTATTCTGAAGTCTTTGACATCTGCAAGTCCTGAGCAACTGCAAATATTTCATTGAAGCACCACTTTCATTTAGGTTTCTAGATGTGTTTATGGCCACAATTCTAGCAACACTAAACCCTTCCTCACAGAAAACATTTCCAAACAAGCTTTGTGCTCAGGAGTTGAGCCCAGTGATCATTTAAGGCTCAGAAGCAATGGCTGCACCCCACAGAGGACCTGACTCTTTAAGGTACCAAAGGAAACATCCATGAATCATCCAGGCACAATCTGCAAACAAAGGCTCACATTGGGTTTCACAAAGGTTTTACAGTGCTCCACTGACTTCTACAGCTATTTCTTATTTATGCTTGGGGAAACTTCATCAAGTTGGGCTCTCAGAGTGTGTAAAATGTTTATGTTCACCTTTTTCTCTTTGTCAGTGTTTGTTCGAACTGATTGCTCTACTCAGCAGAGCATTAGAGGCCAACATTCGCCTGATTTCCTCAGCACTGCCAGCATCTTCCGACTGACTGCTCTGCTGCCTTGGGTGAGTCAGGGGATGGACAGCACTTTTCTTCCCACCTTTCCACAATTTCTACTTCAAAGCAGCAGCTAAAACCTTGGATGAGATGCAGGGCTCCCTCCTCACTGTCACTACACGACCACAACTCCATCTCCTCACTTGTGGCAGGCAAGCTGGGCTGTTGGGCTATGTCAGCTAGAGGCTGTAGTGCTTCTTCCTGACTCCAGCTCTGTCTCCAGCTGGTTTTACTCTGACCTTAACTCCCCTCTGTTGCATAGTATTAAAACATGCTGGGAAGATTCACCTGTGCAACTGTTTCCCATCATAAAATGTTCCAGGAAGGTTTGCCCCTGCACATCTGCCTGATCACCTCCTAATCTTTGATTTGAGTGGACAGCAGCACTATTTTCACTGCTGGGAAATTATGATACTGATAGCTTCCTTAAACCTAGAAGGAAAAATACTTCAGAAGCAATGGTGCTGCAAGGGCAACACTTGTTTTAGGTCTGCTGCTCTGTGCTCTAGAAAGAAAGATTTCTAGGTTGGTATTGACCTTTTATAGAATCTCAGAAAGGTTTGGATTGGAGGGACCTTAAAGATGACTTTGTGTCAACCCTCTGCCATGGGCAGGGACACCTTCCACTAGACCAGGTTGCTCCAAGCCCCATCCAGCCTGGCCTGGAACATTGCCAGGGATGGGGCAGCCACAGCTTCTCTGGGCAATCTGTGCCAGTGCTTCACCATCCTCATGGGGACAAATTTCTTCTGTATATCCCATCCAACCTTGCCCCATGTCAATGTGAAGTCATTCCCCCTTGTTCTGTCACTCCAGGTTCTTGTCAATAGTCTCTCTCTACCTTTCTTGCAGGCTCCTTCAGGTACTGGAAGGCCACAATTAGGTCATCACAAAGCTCTTCTCCAGGCTGAACAATCCCTATTCTCTTAGCTGTTCCTCATAGCAGAGCTGCTCCATCCCTCTAATCATCTTAGTGCCTCCTCTAGACTCTCTCCAACAGCTCCATGTCCTTCCTGTGCTGGGGACAAGGCTACTTCTCTGCAAGAACTATTTCGTTTGAAGCTTTATATGTGCTTTACTTAAGCAGCTTGGCCCAAACAACTGGGCAATTGCTTCAATCTCACATTTCTGCAATATGTATACTCAAAGCTCAGAGTACAAACTCATCTTCAAAGCATCTGACACGCTGTGAAAGGGCCTCATGTTAGAATAGGAAGGATCGATATCAGTACATGGCGCAAAAACCTACATTGTGGCTGGCAGGAAGGCAATGTATTTTCTATTTGTGCTCCCTGGAACAAGAGTGCAAATTCACAGCCTGCTTCGAAAACACCCCTGACTCCTTTACTGTTACACAAATATCTATTTTTGCTTTATACACTCTATTTTTTTCCATTTTCTTTTTGTTTCAAAGCCACAACCACCAGCAAAACAACTGTTTTCAGCTCATGGTTTGGGCATGACGTATCATGAGGCTCCATGTGCCACCTCCCCACGCAGTGGGTGTTTGGCCCTGCTCTGTTCCCTTACATGGCCTGCAGCTCTGGCAGGCACAGCATTCTCCACATTCTCCCTTTTTTCCCCTGCTTTTTAATTCTCATTTTTTTTTAGTAGGAGCAAACACAAACACGAGGAGTAATGCCGCCCTCTACTGTCTTGCTCGCCCAGCTCCAGGTGCACCTTCCCACCAAGTACGTGCTCTATCAGCACCACCTCAAAAAAACAACTAACTAAAGATAAAAGCAAACAAACCCCAAAACATTCAGTCAAAGGCAATATAAAATCAAAAATATGCATGCATTAATAAAAAAATACTATTCCTCAACCCAGTTGCTATAAGTTCCTTCTGATATATTGATATACTCTATTTCTCAGCACAAGGGTAGGATGAATATAGCAAGTTTTTCTCGAGTTAACCACTACAGCTCTAAATAAGTGAACATGTGGCATATTAAGGGGCTTATTGATATAAAAATGGGAATTTATAAAACCACAGTGTTGTCTGTATGTCCTTTATAGTAGTCAAACTCACAACCTTCTTTCTTCTTAATATCTAGCTTACCTAATAAGCAACTTATTTCAGAGCTATAGAATCAGAGAATCATAAACTTTTAGGGGCTGGAATGGACCTTACAGATCATCCAGTGCCAAATCACTGCCCTGGGCAGGGACACCTCCCCCCAGAACAGGTTGCTCAAGGCTTTATCCAGCCTGGTTTTGAACACTGCCAGGGTTGGGGCAGCCACAGCCTCCCTGGGCAACCTGTGCCAGTGTTTCACCACCCTCAGGGGAAAAAGCTTTTTTCTAATATCTAACCTAAATTTCCTCTCTTTCAATTTATCCTCATTGCCCCTCGTCCTGTCACTGCAGCTTCTATCAACTCTACCTGCAAGTCCTAGCAGACCATACACTACATTTTAGGTGGGCTTTTTTACGGGACCCCCCCCCATAAAGAGATGCAAGATTGATTTGTTGACAGTGTGAATCAATGGTTTGATACAGTAATAGACATTAAATCATTGATTTGCACCAATTCCTGGCTCAAAGCCTGGTACATGCTGACACTGTGATAACATCCAACAGCTCTGAGCATGCACATTAAAATCAGGACACATAAACCTAAACACGTCTATTTTTCAGTATTAACAACCAATTGAATGACCAATCTGAAAAAGGAAGGCATTTTGTTTTCACTTTATACCACAACTCTGTATTTAGTCTAATTTCTTTGGATTTCCAATGATTCCCATTTTCAGAAGCCTGACTCTTTTTACTTTCCATTTATATTCCTTGATAAACTCTCAGAAAACTCAATTAAATTTAAATAGCTCATGCTAACACCACATATATATCACAGTAATTGTAAATTAATCTATCACCTCCAAACAACCCTAACATCCCAAACTCCTCAAATCCACAAATAAAAGCTAAACTTTGCAAGAAAACTCTTATTTTAAAAAAACATTAATGCAATTTGCAGGCAGAATTGGTATTGACTAGGCAGCAGAACAGCAAATCCTGAGCATGGAGGTCTAAATTATGGGGAAAGAATCAATACAGGAGTCCCACTAGCATGGAGGATTTAAATAGATGGCTTTTTATCCCCCTCTAGCCTCTGCAAGTTTTTTGTATAGGATGCTCAGGAGAGGGGGTAAATAATGGTTTTAAAAGGCAAATCAAACCCAAGCAGATTAGGAAATTCAGTGAAAGAAATCTCTCCTCAGGCTGAAGCCATACAGTATCCAATTCTTTGGTGGTAAAAAACACCTACCAGGAGATGAACTTGGAGATGTGAATCCTATGGCTGATATCCAGCTTAAGAATGAGCAAGATTCTGCCATCTACGCTCTTCAAAGGCTTAAGCAACCACTGATACTGCCACCAACATTTCCCCTATTAAAAGGTTTCACAAAACCCATTACAGCTGAAGAAGGTTTGGAGATTTTCAGTGGTGAATTCACATCACCTGGGTAATTCCTTCATGAGAGGGAAAGCTCAGAGCAGAGGTGAACACCAAACCTTTCCATTTCACCTGGGAAATCACAAGCATTCCTTAAATTTCTCTCTCATTAGCCCACTTCCACAGGGTTCTTCCAATTCCATAACAAACTGGATCCATTTGGAATCACCTTTACAGTGCAAAGCAATGCTCCTTAACAAAACAAGAGCAGGAGGAAAATGGGAATCCTCCAAGAGATTTTCCTTTAGATCCAGGCAGACTTACTGAAAAGTCCTTTGAGGGATCAGGATGGCAGATGCCTCCTCATGTAAATAAGGATCTGTAGACTCCAAATTTTCAGCTTGATGCCTTTAGGGCAAATAAAAAACACACAAAAAGAACCACATGGGAATATATCCACTTGTATTGATAAGTGTAAGAATCACAGAATCATTACCATTGGAGAAGACCTACAAGATCATCCAGTCCAACCTGAAATTGATTACCATTTTGTGTCAACTAGACCAGAGCGCTAATTGCGACAACCAGTCACTTCTTGAACTCCTCCAGGGTTGACGACTCCACCACCTCGCTGGGCAGCCCCTTCCAATGCTAGTAGGAAGAGTCACGGTGTGTATTTCCACATGAAGGCCTGTAGTGCAAATCAATTTTCTGTCGACAATGCAACCACTTCTGGTTTTTTGGGTAAAAAGAAAAGACCAGTTGATCCATCCAAGCAACTAATGCAGACAGAGCTTTTGGCCAATGACCATTTCCAGTCCTAAAACTTCATTTAATGCTAATTATTCAAACTCAAAGATGTGACTTAATGCAACATTTTTCCTTTGTAGCTACTAAAAGCCTTTTAAACATGAATTCAGGTTTTAGTGGCCATTGGATGACAAGTTCTGTGTTTACAAAACTAGACATTCAGTTTATACAGCACTATTATGTCACATTCCATTATGTTAATGGGTTTCATATATGCTTTATATATACATATATGATTTACATATATATATGATTTAATTAATATTTCCCCCCATCTCTCTTCTTCTTCAGAAGCACATAGGAAATAAAGAGTAGAAACTGGAGCATCACACTACTAACAGTTTCCAGATACATCTTCAAGTTCTTGCAGAGAGCAGTGATTAAGGCTTTAAAAAATGTACCTGTTTCTCCCCTGAAGGAAAGGAGAGCTGTTTGAACATAAATCCAATTGAGTTTGAACACATCTTGTCCGCTGAGCATTCAAACCACATGGTTGAACCCATGTTTTCTTAGCTGTAGCTTTAGTTTATTTCATTTTATCTCATTTCTGTTCCTGAAAAACACAACAGCCTAAAATGTGAACTAACTGCACCTCCAGCTAGCTGCATGGGCTAATTAACATAATTACTCATTCGTATCCTGGTCAGCTTGCTGAATTCATCTACTGTATTTCCAGCTTGAATAATTTAACAGATATTAATTATTTAGACCCTACAGCTCTTTCAAAGGAGTTGTTGGGAGTCAATGGCAGTTATTAGACCTGGCAGACAGAGCCAAGAGCTGCCCCACAAGGCTCAGCTCCTCTGTCGTGCTTTATCCCGGGATTACAGGAGGGAAATGGGAAGGGTTGCATTTAGCCACCAAAAACCATTATGCATTAAATCTCCCTATGTCCAGCATTTGATTTATAAGCCTTGCCAGTGAGTTCAAAGGAAACTGGGGGGAAAAAAAGCATCTCCCTGCTAAGCATCTTTTTCTTTTGGCTAGTCGATATAATATATGGTAAAGGACAAGACTGCAAGTCAGCACAGGCACTCCTCTGCCAAAATCTCAGCAATAATTTTCTCTTCTAGTAATCAAAGTGCTGGTTTCTAGGTAAGGAAAGAGCCTACAGCCACAAAACAGTCATTAGAACTTCCAAAAAATGGGGATATGCTGAACATCACCCATCCACAGATTTACCTGTGCCCATGCCACCTGAAAGCTGCCATAAAAGCCAGATCTCCTCCTGCTAGGAAGAACCTCTCTACCTCCATCCTTTTCTTCAGTAGGGGCCTCAAGGAAGAAATGGCTCCACGCAAACCCAGAGGGTGAAGTTCTGACCAGTGTGTGAGTAGGAAACAATTAACTAAATGTAGAAGTGACAACCAGAGACCAATAATGACCTGTAGCTACTGGTGGCTGAGGCTGAACTACTTTTTCCAAGTGCTAAAATCCTCACTGCAAGAAAGGACGCTGAGCAGAAGGAGATGGTGTAGAAGGCAAGCAAGTGCCAGGGAGCCAACAAAAAATGTTTATCAAGGACCAAAAGGGCATGATTTGTTTAGCTAATAGCAAAAACAATAGGAAAAAAACAAAAATCGTATATTATACTGA
>NW_008680879.1:13121-18232 GCF_000695815.1 Acanthisitta chloris | reverse complement strand
GGAAAGGCTTTAGAAGAACTTGAAGGCAGGTAAATTCAGATGAAAAATGAGGCACCTATTTTGAACACAAAGGCCAAATATCCAGGAGAACAAACTCTCTAGCAAAGCAGTAGATCACACCCATCACTACCTGCAGCTCGAGGTCAGCAGTGCCACTTCAGCCACCTTCCCCTCTGCTTCAATGGTGAGCTCTGAGGTGCTCATCACTACCCCATCTGTGCAGATTTATGCTACAAAACCCCCAAACCACCTAGCTTTTTCCTGCTCAAATGTATTTATCCACAAATCTTCCCTCTGGCTCACCATCATGATGTCTGGCCACCAGTGCCAGTGTAGAGGACACTGTAGCCACCCAACATCCCCTCTATTTGCAGGGCTGTGCCAATGGGAAAATATTCCACACAGCCAAGTCCTGTGTGCTAGCTGACAGGAGATGCTTCTCCCCACCTAGCAGTTGGTTTTGGGGGTTTGGCAGCTTTCACCCAGGAATCCTTCCCCAGGGTTTAACCGATAAAAATACCAGTGTTGGAACACTGCAGCCTTTCAACCTGCCCTGGTCCTGCTGGGCCAGTGCAACCTCTGGTTGCATCTGCAGAGGGAAAGGCTTTAGAAGAACTTGAAGGCAGGTAAATTCAGATGAAAAATGAGGCACCTATTTTGAACACAAAGGCCAAATATCCAGGAGAACAAACTCTCTAGCAAAGCAGTAGATCACACCCATCACTACCTGCAGCTCGAGGTCAGCAGTGCCACTTCAGCCACCTTCCCCTCTGCTTCAATGGTGAGCTCTGAGGTGCTCATCACTACCCCATCTGTGCAGATTTATGCTACAAAACCCCCAAACCACCTAGCTTTTTCCTGCTCAAATGTATTTATCCACAAATCTTCCCTCTGGCTCTCCATCATGATGTCTCTGGCCACCAGTGCCAGTGTAGAGGACACTGTAGCCACCCAACATCCCCTCTATTTGCAGGGCTGTGCCAATGGGAAAATATTCCACACAGCCAAGTCCTGTGTGCTAGCTGACAGGAGATGCTTCTCCCCACCTAGCAGTTGGTTTTGGGGGTTTGGCAGCTTTCACCCAGGAATCCTTCCCCAGGGTTTAACCGATAAAAATACCAGTGTTGGAACACTGCAGCCTTTCAACCTGCCCTGGTCCTGCTGGGCCAGTGCAACCTCTGGTTGCATCTGCAGAGCTCCTGGGAGGGTGGTGTGGTTACCCAGAGTACCCCAGGGCACCTCTGGCTATGTACATTACCTTATTCAAACCATCTGTTTAAAGATTTCTGGTCTATGAGTCCTTTTACGAGAGCAGAGGGTGGGGAGGCAGACCTGAAAGCGTTATTTCATTCCCGAGAAAGCTTGGGGTCTGTGCAGACCTCCAGCTTTTCCCTCTGCAATGACCTCCCTCCAATGCCAAGTAACTGAAGCATTAGGTTTTTGGATCATTTTTAACCACTTCCTGGCATTAAGCTAAGGGCTGTCCTCTGCATTTTCCCCCCTTCACTGGGGTCTTGAAGGAGGCATAACCTGAAGTCAAAGCTATGAGATGTGAGTCTGTCATTGTCTTAATCATCAAACATTTCCTGACACATGGAAGATAACACTGAAACAATCCACATGTTTAATCTCCAGCAACAGAGAACTGCCTGGTAACCTCAGCTGGTGCTTCAAAATGCTCCTGTCCTCTAGCACTGTGTGATGGGTACCCAGAGCCTCTTGCAGCCTCTCCCGGTCAGTCATCCCTCCTGCACAGGCATGGAGAGAGAGGTCAGTCACAGCACTCACCTCACCCAGCCCCTCCTCTCCTCCACAAAACAACTTAACATTTAATAATGGCAGCAGGGGAGTGCTGGAAAACCAGGCATTTTGGGATCTCCAACCACCCTGTGATGTGATTTATGACTAAAGAGATGTAACACCTCATGGTTTTAATATTGTGTACTACCCTAAGCTGATCCTGCTGAGTGGTGTGTCACTCCTCCTCAGGGGTGTTAAGGCAGCTCTAAGGATACAGCCCAACCCAGCCCAGCAGCCCCTGAGGCATGCAATGTCCTCATCCTCCACAGCAACCAAAGACCATGGATAATGCTGCCACGCCTCATACCTGGTGCTTATAAGTATTGCTGCTTATCATGTGCTTAAACCTGCACTTCCCCCCCCACCCCCCGTGTCTCCTTTCCCTCCCAGAAGACGTCATGGCCAGGAGGGAGGTGGCATAGCATCCATCTACTCAATCCTTCCTTACACTGGATTCCCGTTAATGCTCTGTCCAGACCCAATCCAGCCCTGGTTCTCCCACATAGAATCATCAAGGTTAGAGGAAACCTCTAAGATCATCAAGTCCAACCATTAACCATATGGTACCAAATCCTTTTTTTTCTTGCACCACCAACTACTTTGCCATGCTCTTTTGAACTAAAAAGCAGTAAAAATATAAGGAGAGATTGGCTATGTAAAAAACCCACGGAGAAATAGCCCAGTTTTAACAGTTCTTTTACTTTCAGGCCAAGATGTTCAGAGCTTAGTGGTACATCCTCCACACAGAATCATAAAGGTTGGAAAAGCCCTCTAAGATCATTGACTCCAGCCATTCCCCCAGCACTGCCAAGCACACCACTAACCCATGTCCCCAAGTGCCTCCTGAACACCTCCAGGGATGGTGACTCCACCACTTCCCTGGGTAGCCTGTACCAGTGACTGACAACTCTTTTGGTGAAGAAATTTTCCCTAACAGCCAATCTAAACATCCCCTGGTGCAACTTGAGGCTGTTTCCTCTGGTCCTGTCACTTATTCCCTGAGAGCACAGCCCAACCCCTACCTGGTTCCAATCTCCTGTCAGGGAGTTGTAGAGGGCAACAAGGTTCCATGCAGTGCTTGATCTTATTTGGGAGATGCCAGTGCTGCAAGTCATGAACAAACCTGCATCATTTCTCATTTCAAGCCTGAATTTTCGTTCAGTGCTCCTGAACGAAAAGCACACTTAAAGAGAAAAATCACTGTTTAGCCTCCTGGACACTTTTATTGGTTGAAGATCAGTAAATTCTCATTTATTTTAGTGTGACAGAGCTGCTTTATCACCCTGATAAACACAGTCACTACACTGAACACACCTCTGAATGTATACGAGTGGGAACTACATCTGTAAGGGCAAAAATGAGAGACCACCTAAAGGTTTTAAAGATCAGCCAGTAATAGGATGACATTTCACTTCTTCAGGAACATTTGTCTGTAATGAAAGCAATGTCTAAGCACATAAATTGCGTTGTAATTATCCCATTATCATTGTGTTGGATCTGAAGGCTAAACCAGGATAATGTCAGTGGAAAATGTTTCCTCCATACTGGGAAATCATTACCTCAATAGTTTCATTAGCAGAGTATTAGGCTCAAGCAGCTTTTACTGTGAGCAGACACTCAGACAACAGCAACAGCCTGAAACAGCACCTCAGTTTTTCCCTCAAATGCTGTTCCTTAAAGCTGCCCCTTAAGGAACAGGTTGTGGAGAGAAGCACTTGGGATGGGACCATCAGAGAGCAGTGGGGCAGAAGAAATCACACAAGCACAACACCATCCTCATGCTCTCAGAACGGCAGCTGCAAGTAACATACCCAAACACCTATGTGCCATATGCTAAGTACATATAGGAGCTGCATGTAATGTATACACACATATGTGTGTTAGCATGTCGGGAGCTGTACAGGATAGACCAGCAGTAACATCATCCCTAGGGCAGTGAAGATGTCTTCAGCCACCCCAAGCCCACCTGCTGCAAGAGACTTCTAGCAATCCTGACGTTCTCCAGGTGAAAGACCAACTCTGCTTTTGAGACCAGTCCCTCAGACTGAGAGGAAAGGTGCTAAAATAAAAGGAGAAAGAGAGGAGAGCTTTTGTGGAATGAAATGGGAGTGTTAGCACAGCTTTGCCAAGGCAGCATGGGCTAGAAAGAAAGGCTCCTGCCCATCAACAGCACAGCCTGGCTATAAACACTAGAATTGCCCAAATTCCACTTAACTCACATTAATTGAAGGGGCAGGAGGAGTTGCCTGATTGGGGCAGTCAACTCACGGTCATAACTTCCTTAGGAAGGCAAAATATCATTATTGGGCAAGTCTCTGGATTAAAAATGATCTTATGGGTCAGCATCTTACCATATAAAACACAGAGTGGGACATGCATTATGGACAGTCAAAATCTTGGAAAACAGACTGGATCAGGTCTTTATAACATTGGCTTTTCCAGTTTTTAATAAATGGTGGGCCAAAGGGTCACTAAGTTTCCTCTGCTGCTGATCTTCAGCGAGTTCTGAAATACTGAGAAAAACAATTTTGGAGGGCCAGAGGAAAGTGCAAGTACTCCACAAAGACTTTGAGCAGGTGAATGAAATTACACAGCTAATTGTGTCAGCTTGACATCGATCCTGGGCATCCTCGGGGATGTGCGATCCTCAATTTAACTACTGGAGAAATTAAGGCAATATAACAAATGCCAATCTATGGGGCTCTATGGAAAAGAGATCTCGAGGAATGAACTTAGCAAGTTCTACTAAACTGCCTGCAAATTGGGTTGAAAAAGCATTCACAGTGATGTAACATAATTAGGCTGCTATATACTGGCTGAGTTACAAACTTGAGCTCTTTGAGAGTGTCTCCAGCTCCAGGGGGAGGTTAAAAGTGATGAGCTACTGTCAGAAAAGCACTCGGGAGAAGCGTGAGAACGGACACTCATCCAGAAAGCAGCAAGGACAGGATTGAGCAGCAGGACTGTGAAGTTAGACAAATTCAAGCTTGAAATGTGGAACAAATATTTAAGGCAGAGCAATTAGGGCAATTAATCTTTTCAACATGTCGCAAGGGACCGTAGTGCCGTCTCAGGCACCAGCAAATTTTTAAACCATGATCAGAAGATTATTATTTTATTAATGACAGAAATACACTAGTGAAAACAAAACCTCCCAAAAGGCTAATGGCTCATGTCCTGCAAATGAGGCTGGATGAGCACAGCCAGCCCCGCTGACCTCACAGAGATAACACACTCATGGAAACTAAAGGAGTTTTCATTCATTCTTTTGCCATCTGACATCTTCCAGGCAAGCTAAAAGGGCTGAAAAG
>NW_008680879.1:0-13094 GCF_000695815.1 Acanthisitta chloris | reverse complement strand
CTAAATCAAGGTTACACACTGAATTTGCAAATGCTGTCAGCCCAACATCCTGCAGACTTCCAAGCCCGGAAACACACGCAGAATGCAGATGGATGGACTTTATCGGCTTCGTATTGTGCCTCACAATGTGAAAATGATTGCATGATGAGTAAATCCAACACCCACGCAAATAGCTGCTGCTTCCAGTTCCCAATGAATCACAGACCCAGAATGGGGTCAGAAATATAGTCATTGTGGGGGAAAAAAAAAAAGGCAACAGCTCAAATGGGCAGCTTCACATGCTGCTTGGACAGGAGCCATCAAAGAAATGCTGACTGGGGAGACTGATGACATCATTTCAGTGGACAACAAACAAATATATTCATGTGAATTTCTTTTCCCCTGTATTTTTCATTTTATTTAAAGCCTTATAAAGACAGTTGATTTTTAGCTACTTAATATTTGGCAACAGAAAGAGAAGGAGGAAGAGGAGGAGGAGAAGCCTCCCTAATACAGAAGTCAACCAAGCCAACATGAAAGATGTGTATCCTCTTTCTAGTGTCAGAGGTTAAACTAGATCTTATAGGTCAACCCAGTCAAAAAGGTGCAAGATGACAATGAGCAGCAGCAGAAGGAGCTGAGTGGGCAAGACACAAGTGTTTCAACATCTTCTGGGTGCAAATAGTCTCTGCAATGAACTGTTTATTGTCACAGATACTTTAGGATAGATCTAGCTGCACAGATTCAGAAGAGATTAACCAGACACCAAAATTTTCATAAAACTGGCCTTCAGGTGACCTGGAACACCATATCCACTTCCCTTTCCCACGCATTTTTCTTTTCCTGCCTCCAAACATATGGTTTTATGGAATAAAAAATGTCCTATTCATAATAGCCACACCAGCTCAACTCTTATTTTTCCAGCACCTTCACCCAGAGGAACAAGCTTCTAGTTGAAGTTGCCATGAGTGATCTCCCATCAAAAGATAAAACATTGGCTTTGAAATTATTATTTGTAAGTGATCATTTTTATGCCATGGAGGGGAGGGACAAATCTTAATTTTGCTTCAACTCTCTCTGTTCCAGCAGTGCTGAGTTTTGCAGGGACAAAAATGCAAAACATCAGGGTTTCTGCAAGGGAAACAAATTGCTCTGGGATATGTTTGCCAAAAGCCAATCCAGTCCTTTCCCTGAATCAGGCACCAGATAATAAAACTGCAGGGCAAAGTGAGAAATGTGCTCCTGGAAGGGAGAGTCTGACTGCTGAAACACCACATGAGAGTCCCAGCCTTGGATTATGTGATGAATGGGAACATAGAGATTTCACCCTTTACCTTCACACAGATGTCAAAAAGTAGCATGAAAAATCAACAGGGGGAAAAAACCCACAAGGACCACCTTTTATGCTGCTTTAATTTTAATATTGAATAGGCCTTTTCTAAGCTACAGAGGCAGCTTAAGGCATAAACAAAGTAGTCAAGAAGGTGGCTGGTGTATTGATAAAATATGCTCTAACACCTGCAGTGTCCTTCTATGGAAAGTTTTCTTACAACAGCTGATTTTTCAGCCCTCTATTCAGGCTGAAATGGCATCAGAAATGCCCACAAGATTTCTGAAAAGGGTAAACCTAAACTTCACTGTGCCCCCAGTCAAACTCCAGCCAAGTGCTGCATCCCCATCCGTCCATCATACTGCCAAGGAAAATGGAAGATTTCATCTGAAATGGAAATGATGTCTTGCTGTGCTGCATGAAATGGTCTTTATTTGTCCTTCTGTAGAGCCTGAGTCTCATCCTGGTTTCAGTTCCTTTGCTGACACCAGCACATTATATTTTAATAAGCTGATCTTTCCCATTTACTAAACTAAGCAAGTCCTCTTGTCCATTTACTGCCATCAAGCCACTGGCCCATGTGTACCTCCTATTATTGACTCTTGACATCACAAGACCAATCATTGTATGTGTATTGCATTACAGAAACACAGAATAGTGTGTGTTGGAAAGGAACTTAAAGCCCATCTCATTCCAACCCCCTGCCATGGGCAGGGACATCTTGCACTAGAGCAGGTTGCTCAAGGCCTCATCCCACTTGCCCCCAGTCTTATCACCTTCCACGCAAGTTACAGATATGTAACAAATCACCTCACTTTCCTTATGACAAGGCCACATGAGCCCTCTGAGTGTCCAGGTAGGGAAACTGAGGCAGAGGGGTGTGCTGTGACTCACAGCCCACCCTCCACAGCATCACTGATGCCATCAGGACAGCATCACATGGTGCTGTGTGATGGGGGCATGAACAACATACCAAACATCAGTCACCTATGAGACAAGACTTTAAATTAATGCTGGGCAAGGAAACTCCCTCAAATAATAAAATCCTCACTGCAATCCTTACTGCCACATGTTGTTTCAGTCACCCAGGAGCTATGCCATGCCCTTTACCTGTGATTTTCTTTTCCTAGCCATCTTACCATACACCACTGCCCTCCAGAGATGAAAAACAAAACCAGCTTGCAGTACCCTTGAAGACACAGACTTGTTACTGCCAAATTTCCCTATTTCTTGCCAGATTAAAGCAACTTCCCAGTGACTGTAACAAAACCACTCTGCTGTGCTGCAGCACTGATCACAAGCCAGCTGTGTCCATGGCAGCCCCAAAACACTTTGGGACACCAAAGCACATTCCGACAGACAGGGGACAAAACTGCCCCCTAAGAATTGCAGAGTTCTTTCATGAAGCAGAGCTCCCCACCCTCCCAGAAAGCTCCATCCCAGCTTTTCTCCATGATGCCTCTCCAAGCTAACTTTTCAGCATTTGCCATATTTCCACAAGTCTTCCCAGCATATTGATCTATTTTATTTTGGTATTAAGATAACTCTGGGCTTTAGCAAGAGAGGACATTCAATGTGTTTACTCCTTCATTTGATGCATTTACTCCTTAAAACCAGCCCAGGTGGAAGCCACACTTCAGGATGCATTTTGAAGGATCCCTTCCTGCTGCTCCCACTGATTCCAGTTCTTACGGTTGAATTTTGGCTTAATAATTACACCAAAACCATTTACTATGTTAAAAAATTTTGCCACATGTGCTAAGTCACTCAGAGGATTTGGGTTTATTTCTCTGGGATCTCAGCTGCTCAAGAAATTATCCTGTTATCTTTCCTACTTTCATAAAGCACTGGAAAAATAATACAGATCATGGCTCTTGGGCCAATCTTCAGCCTCTGAAGCATTAAAGAGTTTACAGGAATTAAATACTGGCAACATCACATGCAGATAATAAAAACAGAAAGTAGAATTCTGGGATCCTCTATTACAAACAACTCAACAGAATTAATTCTTTCCTTTTTTTATACACTGACTGGTCATTTAAAATTCTGGTGAAGATCATTGTCTGGAAGGATTTTATAGAAACGCCTAACAAAGAGCAAAATGCAAATGAAAACAACTCCAGATTCCCATCCTATTGCACTTGCTGGGATCAATCACAGCCTTCATGGCTCCAAACCATATATCAGAAAGCCCAAATATTAAGATGTTTGTCCTGAACCTGTTTCCCACCTGCACAGTTTCCTTCTGGCCCTTTTGTGTTAATCAATACTTTGGTTTCTACCCATGTGGCTGCTGTTTGAATCTTACATCACACCACCAGCTTATTATTCATGTACTGCCACAAGGACATTACAAGTGCAGGTTTTTACCCCTTTCTACATGTCAACACATCTTGAAACCACAAATGCACCAAGAAAACCACAGCCAAATCAGCTTTATTTCACAATCCTTAAAGTCTAACAGGAGGCAAAACTTTATACTTAGTTACATCTCTAGCTGTCATTTGTCTACCATCTCTAACCTAAATAATACGTTGCCACAGGGCAGGAGGATTTTAATGTCTAATCAGTTTGTTTGTGCTACAGTAAAACCTACCCTAGTGCGTCCCTTGATGCAAATTTTTTGGTATTTATTCAAACTTCTACCTGAGAAGAGCAGAAGCAATTTGGTAACAAAGCAGATCTCATTAATCTCATCATCCAGCAGCAATCAAAACTGAAGCTGGTGGATGCTGCAGAGTGGAGGGTTACTGTGGGGCAGCAGACTGAGTCATAGAATGATTTGGGGTAAAAGGGACCTTAAAGTTCAGCCAGTTCCAACCCTTTGCCATAAGCAGGGACACCTTCCACTAGACCAGGTTGCTCCAAGCCCCATCCAACCTAGCCTGGAACACTTCCAGGGTTGGAGCAGTCACAGCTTCTCTGGGCAACCTGTGTCAGTGCTTCACCACTCTCACGGGGAAGAATTTCTTCCTGAACCTAATGTCCTGGTCACAGGTTCACCAGGATGTCACTCCAGCCTGTGCTGAACCCTGGATTGCCCCTCCCTGGCTGCAGGGCATCTCTGCTCTCCCGTATTACCAAAGGTGTAGCTGACCCTCTCACCATGAGGTCTGGGTATAGCCAAAAACACCTTGTGCTGGCAGATTTGGCTCCAAAACGCTCATCACTCAAGAGCAGTAAGCCATTGGCAGCTCAGAATCCCCAGAAAGATTCCACTTGGATGTCTCTGGTCCTTTCGCAGCACAGCAAACATTGCAGCTACACCTAGTTGTTCAGGGCTGTGTCAGGCCAGTCCCTGAGGATGGAGAGCACACAGGTCACAGGATCAGCAGGACAGATTTGGGTGCTGACTCAGAAAGTCCCTTTTCGCTCTGGTACACCTGATCTTTCCACCTCTCAAGGCCCCACAGGACACAACCAAGAGATTTCATTGCACCACTGGCGACCTCATTCCCCCTCTCTCTTGTAGTAATTTGCACAAAGCTCAGGCATTGTCCTGAACAAAAATTTAATCTAAAAACTAAAATTTAAAATTTTAATTTAAAATAATTTAATCCTCGTTCGTACTGGTGGATCCCCACGGTTTAGCCAGGAGCATCCCAGCCCCTGCCACCACACATGGTCCTGAACTCAGCCTGGCTCCCTCCAGTTTTTATTGCAATTCCTTCAGCTCTCACACTTGGTTTCTGCCTACAGGGTTTTACTAATGGAACAAATATTCTCAAAGAACATCCATGAGCAAAATATAGAAAAATCCTATTAAAAAAAAAAAGCAATCCTCATCTTTTCCAGTCAGGAGGTCACAGCAGAGGGGAAAGTTCTTTAAGAAGCCCATTGCCAAGCTGATAGATATTTTCCAGAACCTGCATCAACTCCACAGGCAACCAAGTAGATATCTTGGGAAGACGTTTTCCCAAAGTTTCTCATTAGCAAAGCAGCAAAGAGGGACTCACAGTCTTATTATAGTCCTTTCTATCTCATTTTACTTTGATCTACTTCACTGCCCAGGGGATTTTCACTAGAGAATTACCTTTTTTGTGGTACAATTCTGACAAAAATGACACTAGCTGGGACTAAAAAGAGGACAAATAAAGAGCAACTGTGGCCAAGCAGTATACAGCACCATATATGCCTACATCTTTGTGCGCTTTTGAAAATGCAGCAGCACACGGGACCCTTTTCCTCCTCCTGATCAGGTGATGTCTGGTGAGGCCACACCTTGAATACTGTGTACAGCTCTGGGCCCCTCAGTTCAAGAGGGGTATTGAGGTGCTGGAGCAGGTCCAGAGAACAGCAATGAGGCTGGTGAAGGGACTCAAGCACAAGTGCTGTGAGGAGAGGCTGAAGGAGCTGGAGTTGTTTAGCCTGGAGAAGAGGAGGCTCAGGGGAGACCTTATCACCCTCTACAACTCCCTGAAAGGAGGTTGTAGTCAGGTGGGGGTTGGTCTCTTGTCCCAGGCAACCAGCAGTAGGTCAAGAGGGCACAGACTCAAGCTCTGCCAGGGGAGGGTTAGGTTGGATATTAGGAAGAGACTTTTTTACAGGGAGAGTAATCAGGCATTGGAATGGGCTGCCCAGGGAGGTGGTGGATTCACCATCCCTGGAGGTTTTCAAGCTGAGACTGGATGTGGCACTTAGTGCCATGGTCTAGTAAGCATGGTAGGGTTAGAGTCATTGAGCTTTGAGGTCTCTTCCAACCTGGATGATTCTATGATGATGATGTTTCTATGATGTCCATAAGCTGCCATGGAAAAAGTTTTTTTCCTGTGAGGGTGGTGAGACACTGGCACGGGTTGCCCAAGGAGGCTGTGCCTGCCCCAACCCTGGCAGTGTTCAAAGCCAGGTTGGCTAAAGCCTTGAGCAATCTGGTCTAGTGGGGAGGTGTCCTTGCCCAGGGCAGGGGGTTGGGACTAGATGATCTGTAAGGTCCACTCCAACTCCTAAAGATTTATGATTCTATGAAAAACAACACAAGGCACTTGCTAGATCCTGCCTCCTTTGCATATTTTTTAAAGTGAACTCATATCAAAGATCCAAGAGAGAAAAGTATCACGACATGGCTGGGAGCAGAGCTATAGGTTCAAAGAATGTTAAATGTTTATAACCACATTTTCAGGGATTCAGAACCAAAGCAGGCAAGCTCCAGGCAGGCTGAAGGTGGGTTACACAGTAAGCTGGCAGCTGCCTGAAAATCTGCCTGCCTGTGGCTTAGTCCCACAGGGGAGACACTGAAGGCCTCATGACTTGAGACATTTAAAAATAGGCAGAAAGAAGAATTTGTGATGACGCTGCTGGGAACAAGTCTGCGTCAGCTATGGATGGGCAGCGGCAGCTCATCCCCTGCTCATCTCAGGCCTGATCCTGGTCCTGGGGACCACACAGTGACCCCTGCATGGCACAGTGCCAGTGTGAGGGTGCTGAGCCCCAGCAGGTGATGCATGAGCTGTTAGCCACAGTGGTGGTGGCCAGGCTTAGGGTGTTGAAGGCTTTCCTCAGTGCAAAACTGAGCAACACACAGCAAAGCCAAATATTTCAAGCTTTCATTTCAAACTACCCAGAAAAAATTTAATTCATGGAATTTTTGGGGTGGGAATGGACCTTACAGATCA
This sequence comes from Acanthisitta chloris, assembly GCF_000695815.1. Lineage (NCBI taxonomy): Eukaryota > Metazoa > Chordata > Aves > Passeriformes > Acanthisittidae > Acanthisitta > Acanthisitta chloris. The sequence goes on along the minus strand of NW_008680879.1, from coordinate 6,173 downwards.
TCTAGTCACAACCCCCTGCCCTGGGCAGGGACACCTCCCACCAGAACAGGTTGTTCAAGGCTTTAGCCAACCTGGCTTTGAACACTGCCAGGGCTGGGGCAGCCACAGCCTCCCTGGGCAACCTGTGCCAGTGTCTCACCACCCTCATGGGAAAAATCTTTTTTTCCTACTATCTAAGCTAGAAGATACTTCACATTGAATCTGTTACCCCTTGTCCTGTCACTGCAGTTCCTAACAAAGAGTCCCTCTCCAGCTCCCCTGTAGTCCCTTCAGATCCTGGAAGGTGCTCTGAGGTCTTCACATAACCTTCTCTTCTCCAAGCTGAACAGCCCAAACTCCCTCAGCCTGTATTCACAGGGGAGATGCTCCAACCCTCTTATCAACCTTGTGGTCTCCTCTGGACTTGCTCCAACAGTTCTATGTCCTTATATTGAGGGCACCAGATTTTGCCCCTCCTTTTTTCACCAGGACCAGGGATCACATCAAAGAATCGATTTTTTTAAAAAATTTCATATGTTTCTATAGAAATTAATACATTTAAATCTATTTTTGCAGGTGGTGGAAGGGAAAGCTCAGTTTAGCTGCTTTTGCAGTGGTGATGCCATTCTGCCTGCAAGGAAGTGCTGAACAGATCCAATGGTAAAGGCAGCATGGGTCACCAGAGCTGCTGGTGACAGACAGTCAGACTGACGCCAAGCTGTACCCAACAGAGGTGCCATCTGATGCCCTTTGGGATTGTGATTTCCCTGTGCCATGGCTCCATTTTCACATCTCCCATGAGCCAAAGGAAAGCAATGCCCAGGGAGAGAGGAGCGGTAAGTTCATTAAAAATTAAAAGAAGGGAAATTACTTCAATTGATTAGCCATAAAAATTTGCTTCTCTCTCTTTCTAAAACTCTTCTGCTTATTTTTCTGACCTTGGACCTCTCCAGGGACCCAATGACCAGTGTTGTACCTCCTTCTATGGTGTGCAACAACCTGCTTGTCTCCAAACTTCACTCAATATCCTCCACTGCTTCATGCCACAGACTGAATTGCTCCATCTAAATAATTAGAGAGGAGATTGTCCAAGCAAAGTGTCCAGCTCCCATTTCAGTCATTCCCTGTGCAATATTTTCCAGCTCTCTCCAAAGTTAAATAACACCAGGTCAACCTTCCCTCTGGATTTTCCTCTCTGTGAGCCAGTGATTCACTCCCAACACAACAAGCAAAGAGAGCAGCATGAATTCTTCCTATGCCAATATAATTCAGTCTAATAAAAATCCTTCTCAACTCTGGTGTGGATCACCCAGGGATGAAGCATCCAAGGAATGTGCTGTTGCAGCGTGCTGAGAGCAGCTGGGAGCAGCTCAGTGATGGGTAAATGAGGGAAGAGTGGCATTTTTTAGGGCACTAATTAGTGTCAAAATTACTGCTATCCTTCCTCTGAGTTCTGGAAAGTTATGCTGAGGTTCTGGAAAGAGATAGCTGAAGAGCACTTGCAGATACACGGGAGACTCAGAGACAGCAACACCTCCCTGTTTAAACTATTTAAAGCATCATTGCTTAGTGGTATCAAACACTACAAGAGCTACAGTCCCAAACTGTCCTTTTCTTAGCTTAAAGGCTATCCTTAACAGGACTGAAATGTTACACACTGCAGCAGGTTACACATTTGTCCCCCAATGGTAACAGAATCAGGCAAATGCTCATTTTCCAGCCTCCCAAGGCCCCAGGGGATGGTGGTTACAGGTACTGGGGAAGCAGTCGGGTTGTTTTTCACATGGAGGCCAAATGCAGGATCGATATTGCTTTAGTTGCTGGCAGATGATGAGATCATGTCTAAATTAACCCAGCTCAGGCACCCGGCTGGGAGCTGAGTTCCCAGAAAGAGGGATGAGGGAGGAAGGACACATCACAGGCTGCTCCAGCAAGGGAGAAACTCTCTCTTGGCCATGCTTGAAGGATTGGAAGTGGGGGAAGCCATCCATAGACCAGCTCCAGGTGGGGTGGAGGTGGCAGCTGTAAATCAAAACTGTTATAAAGAGGGAGAAGAGCTGCAGAAATACAGGGATGTGCAGGAGATCCCTTTGCAGCCCCAGCAGCCCAGTACAGCTCTGAAGATGACTTTACCTTGAGTTTTGGACTAGAGACCTCCCTGGTTGGCCCTGACCTGAGCAGTACCCAACTTGAGCAGCTTAGAGATGTGTTGATCCTGCCACAGCCATCATCAAACACCAGATTATTGCAGGCTTTGGAGCCAGGAGCCATAAAGCTGAGAGCATCTTCTCCAATCCTCTATCCACAGTACTACGTAGACCACCTAAAGCCTTAAATACTGAATTTAAACACCATGGGTGAACATATGCCCTCAGCAAAGCATCCCTCAACACCTCAGGGAAGGTGGAAGTGGGGGAAATGAGAGATTCACGCTAGGATTTTGTCTGGAAAACCATCCGCAGGAGGATTAGGCCAGGTATGAGAGGCTGAAACCACAATATACCCCAATACCTCACCTTAAATGTTAGACCCCACTGCCATCTTGTGGCAAACACTTCCCAAAAATAAAGTAAAAAAGGAGAGAACCTGTTAAAAAGTTGCAGAGAAAGTTAGGGATGCAGCAAGGAAGGATGGATAAGTCATTGGGAAACAGGGTGGGGCAACACATCTCTTGCCTTAAACAATGCTGAGATTGAGTCTGTAGCACTGTGTCAGATACAAACCGACGAAGAAAAAAAACATGAGAATGGCACAATGCAAACTAAATCTGCAAACTGAGGATATAATCACACACAAAAGGCATAATGCCTTTTAGTTGCAGCTCTGCCATGTAAATACCAGCAAAGATTTAGTCACTATTTCAAAACATTTCAGTCTCCAAAGTAATTTCACATCTCCCTTGTTCACACAAGGCTTGTCGGCCCTAATAAGCAGGATTACATCAGAATTAGATATTGCACCTCTGAATTAAAGAGCACAGTTGGTGGAATTTACCAGGAGGATGATTTAAAGATGGGGATTATGGCTCACGTCAATCATTCCTGTGGCACGAAGCATCCTAGGATGCTGCAGACCCACCACTCAGTACCTCTTCTCAGGCTTTCACAGAGCACTTGCCACAGGAACAAGGCAGGTTTGAAAGCCTGATCCAGCTGTTAGTCCTGGCCAAATGCTGTGAGTACACCTCAGCATTTACTTTGTGCATCATTTATCATCCTGCAGTGCTCATGCCGTGGCAGCGCCTTTGCTTAGCAACTGGGGATCACTTCCCAGGAAGCGCTTGCCGAGGCATTAGCAAAGTGCCTTGATTGCTGTCTGATCCAGCCACACCACGGATGGCTCTTTCCCCGCTGGAAAAAACAATGACAAATTGGTTTTCCTTCTTTGTATTGCCATAAGCAACTGCCAGGCGCTATATCAGACAGCACCAAACCTGTGTATGACCCAAGACACTCCACGGGTGTAGGTACAAGAGAGTGAAAACTAGTGGACCAAACATAAATTAATGGATATTTTCAAGAACTGTGTCTCTTTTCTCAGCTCAAATCTCTGCAAGCAAGAATGAGATAAGGATTTCAAGATATGGTTTAGGGGTTACGGCAGTGACAGGTTAATGGTTGGACTTGACGATCTTAGAGGTCTCCTCCAGCCCTGATGATTCTATGATTCTAAGGAAACAACAGGGAATAACTATTTTGTAAAAGAGGCATAGAAAGTGTCACTGTCCTGCCTGTTTGGAAAGAAAAATCTGGTTTATAGATTGGATATAGATAGATTAATAGTTCCACACACCTGACCATCTACGCACCAATGATTTCTGCTATTAGAATCCAGACACCTACATTATCAGGAGGAGCAACAGCATAAAAACACACTTCCAGACAGAAGAGAATGTGTCTTGCAACACCTTTCTGCTTTCACAGCTCCTTTCTTTGCATCTTTGCAAGTCTTTGCAACTTTGACCTTGCTACACATCACAGGGATGGGTTGCTAGTGGCACAACATATTGCCAGAGACACTCCATTCTCTGCTTTCAGCTGAGATTTAACCCTTTTTGAGTTTCTATCAACCTGTCATTCCCTAGTTTCAACTTCTTGAGAGTTTCAAATGTCAGTGTCAAATGTCAATTACACACAAGTTTGCCCTAAATAAAATCAATTATGTTGTCGATAACTGCATCTTTCTCTTCAGAGGTGAAAAAAACATTTGAAGGTTAATCCCAGACCTGGATGAAAAGGTGTATGTCAGCATTAATTTGGAATCAATGCTAAAAACAGATCTAAATGTTATATTGGGGGATTTATGGCATGAAAGTTGTCTCTGGGTTTTGGAAAAGAGGTATAACCCATCTCCAGCCTCTCAGGGACCTGAAGACTTGTGGGATGAACAGTTGTGATGATGCTGTTCAGCTGCTGTAGCCAAAGCACAGGCAGGAGACTCTTCGAAGTATATAAGTTACCCCCAGAAATAAATTAGCCAAATGTTGTCAGCAGTTTTTAGATGCACAAGCCAGAGAAACCCCCAGAGACACTAAAGGGATCTGGCACTAGACAGAGCCACTTATGCCTCTGGTCGGCGTAAAAAACTGGGAAACATCGTCATCCTCTTGGCAGAGGCCAACTGCAGCAAAGCCCTTTACCCCCCCCACCCATGATGCCACGGCAGCAACCTGGAACCAGATCAACAGCCAAGACACTGCCCATAGAAACACTTCTTTGTCTAACCCAGGGATGGGTATGAATTTGGGGGCAACAAGGGCAAAAAACGGCAGGTTGTGGGTACAGTGTGTTCAGCACACCCTGCAGATGCCTGTCGCTCTCCCAGCAACAAGACAGAATAATTTAACAGAATTAAAAGAATTAAGAATTAAAACCCAAAAGCAATCCCAAACTGGCTTGGTTACCATTGTCATGGCTACCACAAGTAAGGCCTAGGCATGGGGAGATGCCAGGGGATGGATTGCCAGCCAGAAGGGTGATGGGAATTGCCCACAGGCCCCACCAAGAGTTTTTCCTGCCCACTGAAAAATCATCTCTGGGCAATGGGAATGATGCAGGATGGGGCAAATGACCTTCACAGCATTACACAGGTGCAGCATTTCCCAGCACTGTCCTGCCAGCCCAGGCTGGAAACAGTAGGGCAAAGCCTCGGGCCAGGTCTAAACCTTGCTAGAGCCATCAGCAGCTTTAACAACTTCTAAATAAGTTATTGGACATGTGTGGAGACACCAGGGTCTCTGCCCTTTACTGCAAGTACCAGGCTGCTATCACCTTCACCTGTGGTAGCTGAGGGTCAGGATGATCACAGCCTCCAAAATAAAGCAGCAGCAAAAGATAAGTTTGGAAGTGGGCTTCTTCTCCAGCCACAATAAGCAGCCTCTGCTTAGGGCAGGGTGTGCTCAGGGATGTGCTACCCCAGGGAAGGACATGCTCTGCCTGCATGGCCAGCACTCACACACCTCTCTGGGCACAGTGATTTGCTTTTTAAATCACCACATGGAGCCAGGATAAAGAACAGTAATAATGAAACCAAAAAGCACCAAACCAGGTGCTCCTCGTATGTCTTTAAATGTGCAATAGTCTCGTTGGCAAAGGGCAGGAGACAGCTGAGGAGGAGAGGACAGGAATTTGGGCTGGGCATGTTTGGTGAGTAGATTGAGGAGAGCAGTGTGAATCCACACCCACATACACATAGGAGAAATCCAGTCAGGAATGATTCTGCTGAAATAAATCGCCATGTACAGAAGAAACGAGACCATCCCTTGCTTGTCAAGCACCAGCCACAGCCTCTGCCCAAAACAGGGTGATATTTGGTCCAGCACAACTTCTCCATCACACTCAAAACCCACAGCAACTTTTCTGTCATACTCAAACCTCCGGGAGCCAGCGCAGAACTGTGCCCCCCCATTTCCACACCACGTATGAAAGCAAAAAGTCCCAGATACATTGGGTGGAGTGATGCAGACCCCACGCCCTCCTTGCAAAAAAAACCCTCCGTGGCTGCCTGACACCAGCACAGGAGGACAGAATCATAGAGTCGTTAATGTGGGAAAAGTCCTCCAAGAACAGCGAGTCCAACCGGGAGGCAAAACACCGGCGCAAAGCCCACGGGCGGAGTAGCGGAGGCTCTAGTTTTTGGGGAGTGCATCAGGAGGATGGGGTCGGGAAAGGGGAAAAGTGCAGGGGCAGCCCCTG
>NW_008680878.1:0-1014 GCF_000695815.1 Acanthisitta chloris | reverse complement strand
TTTATGAAGTCCAAGAAGAATTTGTCTGCAAAGGTTACACTTGTACCTTGTTTTGAAACAGGAGTTGAGAATCCTACACCTGGTCCTACATGTGGATCATGGCAATCCCAGGCACACTTACAGGTTGGGTGGGGAAATAATTGAGACCAGGAATGAGGAGAGAGGCTTGGGGGTGATGGTGGATGAGAAGCTCACCATGAGCCAGCAGTGTGCACTTGCAGCCCAGAAAACCAGTTGAATCTTGGTCTGCATCAAAAGGAGTGTGGCTAGCAGATCAATGGAAGCGATTCTCTCCCTCTACTCTGCTCTCGTGAGACCCTGCCTGGAATACTGCGTGCAGTTCTGGTGTCCTCAACATAAGAAGGACATGGAACTGCTGGAGCAGGTCCAGAGGAGGCCACAAAGTTGATATGAGGACTGGAGCATCTCCCCTGTGAAGACAGGCTGAGGGAGTTGGGGCTGTTCGGCCTGGAGAAGAAATGAGGAGACCTCATAGCATCTTTCCAGTGTCTGAACGGGCCTACAAGGGAGCCAGAGAGGGACTCTTTGTTAAGAGCTGCAGTGATAGGACAAGGGATAGCAGGTTCAAACTGAAGGAGGGGAAATTTAGGCTAAATATCAGGAAAAGTTTTTTTCCTGTGAGGATGGTGAGACACTGGAACAGGTTGCCCAGTGAGGTGGTAGGTTCCCCAGCCCTGGCACTGTTCAAAGCCAGGCTGGATGAGGCCTTGAGCAACCTGATCTAGTGGGAGGTGTCCCTGCCCATGGTAGGGAGAGTTGGGACTAGATGATCTGTAAGGTCCATTCCAACCCCTAAAATTCTATGATTTTATGAATCCCTGTCCAATTGGAGAGAACTTCTGTTTTTTGAGTAGTTATTGAAATAGAAACAGTAAAAAGGATGTTGCAGAAATTGGAATTGTCTTCGGACAGTAGAATGACATTATATGTGTTGCCATGTCTCTTAAAATGCAACTGAAACACATTCATTTATTGCATGCTTTTGTGTGTGTA
>NW_008680877.1:0-18331 GCF_000695815.1 Acanthisitta chloris | reverse complement strand
CCTCCCCCGAGTCCTGCCTCCTCCTCCTTCTCCCTGTGTCCTGCCTCGTCCTACTCCCCGAGTCGTGCCCCCGCCCCCTTCTCCCTCTCGTCTTCCTTCTCTTCCTGCTCCCTGTGTCCTGCCTCCTCATCCTCTTCCCCATGTCCTGCCTCCTTCCCCCGTGTCCGAGCTCGCTGTTGTACCTGCCTGCAGCGCTGCCCTCCTCGGCCACTGCCCATTGTCCCAGAGCCATGAAGATCGCGGCTGAGCAGCCAAGTCGTGGCTTGTGCATTAGGGGAAAAAAAATCCAGACGACGAATGAAGTTTTCGCCTGTTTGCCTTTCTTCGTCCTAAGAGTTCCTGAAGACAGGACAGAGTCTCCCAGGCCACCCGGACACTGCATGGCCTGAGCACCTGAGCTGCTCAAGCGTGGAGAAGCATTCCCTGTAATCCTCTGGGAATAGCCAGTTTCCTCTCCTTTCCATGCGGACATATAGCAGAGAAGGTTAATGCTGAATGCCTGATGCAAAGCCAAGCCGTGCACCGTCCTGTGTCTGTCCTGCCCCCCAGGTCCCTCCAAATTAAGCCTCTGCTTGCTCCAAAGACAGTGTGCAGTTCTGTAAACACAATCTGTGTTCCAAGCCCGCAGTGAAGTCTGAAGCTAGGCATGTTTCATGTTGCTGCATGTTTCTTTTTATTCATGCAACTCTATTCACAGAAGTTTCCCATGACTTAATCTCTCTTACATGCAATTGTTAGGCGTAAAGGCTTTGTCATGGGATTTTCCCCCTGAATCACAGACCTTCCTCTTGGAGGGATATTGCTTTCTAGATGGCAGAGACAAAGCACCTTCTGGAGCTTTTTGTCTCTATAAGCTTATCTGCTTTTCAGTTGTCAAAGACAAAGCAGTTTGCACACTGCTTCCTACTTTCCTGCCCAAAAACAATCAGTTCTGGCAACTCCCCCCTGTAATAACAGTAATAAAAAAGCAAGGATGAGCAGTATGTTAAGTTAATAAAGTGGAAGGAATAGCTCCCTGTGAGCTTGCCTAGGTTGTCTCCTGTGATCCCTCCCCCATCTTTGCCTTCAAATTCTTCAAGAAGGTGGTGAGGCACCTCATACCGCCTCTGGCACTGTCCTGGGGCTATAAAGGTGGCTTTAAAAGCCAGTGGGGGTTTCCCTGGTGAAGGGAAATATTGAGTGGCAAAGAGCCAACATAGCTCACTTAGGCAACCCTCTGTTGCAACATGAGTGGAGCAGGAGATTAGACAGAGCCCTGATGCTGATTCAGAGAGGTCAGAATCCTTTTAACCAGCGTATTATAGCTGCATCTTTTCCTTCCTCTAGGTTTACCCCACAGTCCCCATTCTGCTTTATGTCACTTAAGAAGCAGAGCTCTCAGCTTCTGGCCAGGATAAGCACAGGTTCCCTGCCTAAGCACCTAAGAGCTTCTCTATTTTAGCACGGAACAACTCCAAATAGGCATTTCAGTCTGCTTTTCCACTATGGCTGTACTGTCCTCCTGGAGGAATATGGACATAGGAGATGAGTGGGAGTCTGTCACAGGAAGAACAGTTGTGAATGGAACTGAATATTGTATATATGCACACACAGAGCACATAAGATTATGACATTTTAAATGGCTTTTAATGGCTAGAAGATTTACTTCTTTATACAGCAGATAGTGAACTCTTGGAGTTTACTGCCACAGGACACTGTAAGGCAGAGAGTACAGCAAGCTCAAAAAAGGATTAGATAGATTTATGTTTCATAAAGAAGTACTAAGGGGATATTTTGTTCAGCATCCCTAATCTAACAGTTTGGGATACTGGGGCTGTGTGAGAGGAGCAGAGGACAGAAAAAGTCCAAGTTTACATATTCTCCCTAAAAAGCCCCTTCTCCTGAGGACCCATAGTCTGACTCAGTGGGTCTTGTCTTTTTTTTTTAATGTTGTCTAACAGGTCACCATTTTGACCCCCCCAAAGACTCACAAATAAATTAAATTCTAAAATAAATCCTCCTTGGTGAAAGTAAAGGCAGATTATCTATGTACCAGACCAACTCAACCTCACTAACTGCAGGTTACTGCTTTTCCTAGTAAGTGATCATTCCTAAGTGATTCTCTGAGACATCCCGATGGTTTTATTGCCAAATCATAGTGATGTGCACCAAGGAAATACTAATTAAACCCAAAGTCACAAATTGCCTTATGCAAGAACTATTGGCAGGTTCCTGCTGCAATTAATTATGTTTATTAGGAGAAGGGTTGTGCTTCTGAGATCCAGAGAGACTTTGAGGTATATAAATAAACTGGGTTTGGTGATCAGGCAATAGTTTAAAAATCATGTCTTATGTCAGTATGACTAAAAAAGAGATGTAACTCACAGAGTGATTTTGCACCATGTGCTCATATTTGCAGTGATGCCAACACATCCCAAAAGGGGGTTTATTCCCTCTAGAGCTGTAAGTGTTTTAATTTGGGCAATTTGAAAACTGTTCCTCTGAAGTAAGAATAAAACTTGAGATCTTTAGGTATCAAGACTGAGCATTTTGCTGAAATTACTCCACTGTACATTTCTGGAGTTAACTCATTCACCATGGGGCAAAGATTATGCAAGAACAGCCTTTCAGTCCCTTGAGGTTTGGGGTGGTTTGTTTTTTTTAGAACCAACAGAGAAACTGCATTTTTTCTGCATCCCTTAATCCCAACAAACATTTCTAGAAATACAAGAAATTCTCTGTCTTTCAGTTAGTAGACTCTGTTGATACTAAGACAGTCATTTATACCCATCAGTTAAATTGTCACCGAGGAGTGACTAAAAATGTGTATTTACATAACATTCTATATCTTCGTAGAATCATAAAATTTTAGGGGTTGGAATGGACCTTACAGATCATCCAGTCCCACCCCCTGCCCTGGGCAGGGACACCTCACAGCAGAGCAGGTTGCTCAAGGCTCATCCAGCCTGGCTCTGAACACTGCCAGGGCTGGGACAGCCACAGCCTCCCTGGGCAACCTGTGCCAGTGTCTCACCACCCTCACAGGAGAAAACTTTTTTCTAATATCTAACCTAAACTTCTCCTCCTTCAATTTGAACCCATTACTCCTTGTCCTGCCACTACAGTTCCTAACAGAGTCCCTCTCTGACTCCCCTGTAGGCCCTTCAGATAGAGGTCTCCAGGCAACCTTCGCTTCTCCAGGCTGAGCAGCCCCAACTTTTTCAGTCTATCCTCAAAGCAGAGATGCTCTTGTGCTCTTAGCGAATTTGTGGCCTCCTTTGGACTTGCTCCAACAGTTCCATGTCCTCCTTACATTCAGGTCACCAGAACTGTGTGCAGTATTCTCAGTGGGGTCTCACAAAAGCAGAGCAGAGGGGAAGAAGCAGAGTAGAGGAGGAGAAAAATCTTATTGTTCATATAACTATGATAAAAGTATATCAGTTTGGTGTTGGTTTGGTTGGGTTTTCTTGGGGTTTTTTTACATTAGGGAAATCGGTTGTATGTGCTAAAGCTCTGTAACACAAAAGCAGCACATGCTTACAGGTATAGTGGTTGGTCACCTCGTTATGTAACACAAAAGCAGCACATGCTTACAAGTATAGTAGTTGGTCACCTCGTTGGTATGATTAAGAGAAAACTCTGTTTAAAATAAAAGCTCTTCAAAAGTTGGATTTTAAAATCTAACCAGTGTTTGAACAAAGCACAGCACACTGGAAGTCTGATCTGTGACTCCTTCCTATACATTGTGTAGTTACATGTTGATGAAGGAGTTACTCTCCTATTTGCTGTGACAAAGATGAGCTCCTTTTGTAGTTGCAAATGCAAATACAAGGGGAGTTCTTCCTGTTTAGCTATTGCAAATTTACTTCTCAAGCAAAATGGACTCAAAATCAGATAATTTGGAATAATCAGCTTGTCCTGTGGGTTAAAGTTCAAGGCAGTGCACAAGTGACTAAAATTTAATCTTGTTCCGAAACAGCAAACAAACAGAGCAGCACAATGTGCCACGTTCAGGAATGTGAGAGCCATGTTGTATCTGGCACTTGAACAACAGAGAATTATTGCTGCTGATATGGTAATTGCAGAGGTACAGACAAAAGTGGGTGGATCATGTGAAATTCATTAAATACTTGAGGTGAACTTACAGCAGGATTAGTCTTTTAATTGTGTGCATTGATCTCTATGCACAACTGGTTTACTAAAAGGCATATTGTTCATTGTCAAGAGGTTTAAAAATCTACTGCAGCTCAGAGTAATTTTTTTTTTGGTTCTGAAGATATTTTGCTACGTGCTCCTCGCCTTTGGCCTACACAAACAAATATGCCTGCATATGCATACCTATTAGAGCCAGTCAAAAACTGCTGTCTGTAGCTGCCCATTCTGGTAAGAGTATTTCTGGTTGCCTTTCATGACACATAAAATCATTTTAAACAGTTTCATCCAGACCCAGATTCTGTGGCATAGGCTGTGCTTGCATTCAAGACATTTACTAATCTAAGTCTGATACTGTTGTCTTGTCCAAGGGCACAATCAAGGTCTCTGCATAGCTTGGGCACAAAATTGAAGGGCTCGCATGGCAAGCTGGATCTGCATTGTAACTGGGTCAGAAGACTTCCATGATGACCTTGACTACTTTCAGAAGTGCTATTATGCCTCATGTGAAGGGTCAGATCATCAAATACAGCACTTTGTACTGTTCTGCACTGCTCACCCATCTTAAGTCAGCATCATGTCAGCTAACTTCTATTTTGCAACTGTGTTTAAGCATATTGGGTTTCCTAGTATCGTTGTAACTGCTGATGAGCCTTGTGCTTACACTTAATGAGACTTGTATTTAATGAGACTGCTCATGTGAACAGAAGTTACAGGATCAAAGGCAGCAGCACAAAAAGTGTTGTATTCATTTGTAGCAGAAGTAAATGAAGAACACACCCCCAGATAACACAAACCTGTTCACAGGGCTATTTCAAGTGAACAGGGAAAATGAGCAGTACGTAACTGGGAGCTGGCAGGCTGCCTTGCCTCCATACAGGAGAAATAAAAATGTGTTGTTTCAGAAATATGCAGAAAAAAGCACATCTACCCTTAATCTCTGGTCAAGCTCCCTTCTCCACAGCTTTCAAAATGTTCCTGACATGTTATAGAACTCCCATTCCAACAATATCTCCTGAAAAAAGCTAGCAAGTTTTTCCTTCCCTTGTCTACACTTACAAGAAGATGATTAGAGGGCTGGAGCTCTGCTTCTATGAAGAGTCACAGAGCTGGGGTTGTTCAGCCTGGGGAAGAAAAAGCTCCAGGGAGGCATTACAGCAGCCTTCCAGCACCTAAAGGTGTCTACAAGAGAGGTGGAGAGAGACTATTTAAAAGGGTATGCAGTGACAGGACAAGGGGAAATGGCTTCACAATGAAAGACAGTAGAGTTTGATTAGATATTGGGAAGAAATTCTTGACTGTGAATGTGGTGAGGCACAGGTTGCCCAGGGAGGCTGTGGATGCTCAAACCCTGGGATTGTTCAGTGCCAGGTTGGATGGAGCTCTGAGTAACCTGATGTAGTGAAAGATCTCCCTGCCCATGGCAGGGGGGTTGAAACTAGATGCTCTTTAGGGTCCCTTCCAACCCAAACCATTCTATGATACTATGGTTCTATGATACATTGCCTCTCCTGCCCTTGCTATCAGCTAACTCTACTCCCATCTACTCCACTTCTTGAATGAGCCCTTGCTTTAATTGGCAGAGCTGACCATCCTTTGCTGGCACCTAGCAGTAGTTACAGAAGGACACAGCCATGCTCAGTGAACATGGGTCAGATGAAAGGGGAAGAACAATAACAGGTAACACTTTCATTAATGTGACTGCAGCTACTATAGTTTGACTCTCAGGAGTAGATTGGTTTTAGAGAAAATTACTTTTAAGCATCTGTTTCCAAAAATAAGCTGATCAAATCTGGCATTTTACTTCATTGAGGTTGAAAAATTTTGCTTATCAAGTGGGCCATATGTGACCCAGTAAAAATGTGCAGATATCCTTTAACTTCTCTTTCTAGTAGCACACGATCTGATGCTGTGTCACCTTACTTGAGAAGTACTATTGACACCTAAACAATGACTGTAAATACCCCCATGTTTCTCTCTTGGTAACTCACAGCAAACTGGAATGGCTTCTCGGGTATTTGGAGTCATTTAGGTAACAACTGAAATGAGATACCCAGAAGCTCTAAAACTCCTCAGTTAGGCATATGCCTTGATCACATCCAGTACTGGGGTGAGACCTAGGTAAGAGCCAGCTCCTTTCTCTCCTCTCCAGTTTCTGTGCAGAGAGAAGCTGAATGCTTGCTTCCTGCATCATCTTCAGGTGCTCTACTCTGTGATGGGGGACCAGGATTTGCCCAAGAGTGACACCAGCTTAGTGTAGACATGGGGATGCCCTCAGAGACAGAGCACAATATAGTTATTTTGGAGGATCTACTGCACTTGTAGCCTTTTGCTACTCTGACTCTGATCACTTTGGTTTTGCCATCACTGGAAGAAATGGCATTTAAATTCACAAATCAGACCACTAGTTCTCAAACCATCATATCAAAAATCTAACAATCAAGAGGATTCACTACAAATGCACGGAAGTATCTACTAATTTTCTCATTCACGCACATAAGAAGTAATTGCAAACTCCAAACTATGTCTGACTTGGAAGCATAATTGATTTATGGCAACCATTTGAAGATTTGGAGGATTAGCTGTAATTGCAAGATCAAAATTAGAAAATATTGCCTAGTTTGCAAAACACATTAAAGTACAAGATCAGGGCAGGGGTGGGGTGTCTGTAGGGGGGTATTTCCCCCATGTCTAAAGGACCATAATCAAGAAACACACTTTGAACTTCTTTTTTTTATTTATTTTGAATTCTATGACACTGTTAAATGAATTTCAGGCAACTTTGATCCAAGGAAAGAGGAAAAGGGCTCTGTGAAACACTAGCACTGAAATTGAATTGCCTGTTTTTCAAGTGGTCTTTATTTAACTTTTACCTCAGGATTTCCCTTTAGTATTTGGGACTGGGGACTATATTGTCCCCCCAGAATTGGGGACTGACACTAGAGTTTCAGAAAACTATACAAAATAGCTGGCTTCATGTACATCTCTACTGTCTTGTGCTACAGACCATTCATGGTCAGACTGCAGGTTAACTCTGCATGCAGTAGAAGCTCTCTGTGGCACTGGGCCCCTTTCCTGCATGGTGTCTGGAATTGATGTCAGACTCAGGAACAGTGTACATTAAAGCTTTACTAATTCCTGAATGGCTTCTCCACTATAGGTCTCCATGAGAGATTGTTACTGATTTCTATCTGCTGGGATATATCTCTACAAAAGAGCTAAATGATGCTATGAGGTAATTCAAGGGTTGTAAACCTATAGCAAGAGGAGCTTTCATCCTCTCCAGGATCCCTTGAGACCTGTTTACAAATAGGCCATCAATGAGTTTTTTCCACAATTTTAAGGCCCGTTGAGACCTGTTTACAAATAGGCCATCAGTGAGGTTTTTCCACAATTTTAAGGCCCAGGTTAAGCTTCAGGAGAAAGCCTGACACACGTATGCAGTGTTGATGCCCATGTTAGGTGTTTGTCTTGGTTTCAAAAGCATCTCCAGAGGCTGATTTAAAACATTTACATCAGCCTGCTGCTCGAGATCACTGAAACTTAGAGGTAAGTGGCTAATTATAGATGCTGTGAACAGACCCGTGGGTAGTCATTTCATAGAACTGAGTGATGTCATGCTGCAGAATAGCTTTGCCATCAGTTTGACAGGTGTTTCACAAAAAGAAATGCAGGTGGGGGATTTGCATGTGTGTTTGTTAGAGATGTGTTCTTGCTTTTACCATCTCCAGTTTGTCACGCAAATGAGCTATTTATTAACCAACTGCTACAATGTCAGGTATAAACATTAACCAAGGAAGCGATGCATCTATACAGATTGACAGCTGTTTGCTAACTGCTCACTTTGATTGCATATATATAGTCCTTAGCTCTCTAGTGACTTGTCTTACTGAAAGAAGCATTGGCCTCAGAGCACTTGCTTCAGTGAAATCATTCCCTTCCTGCTCCCTCTGCCTTTCTTAATGGCCTTTAAATGTCTAGCTATGTCATGGAGAAAAGACCCTATTGCTGGATCTGTATTGAGACTGCTGTGGAAAATTTTCCCCTGACAGTGTCAGAAATGTCATTCAGAGTCCCTCAGATAGCTACAGCATTCTTAAATGGAACACAACTCACCCTTTTCCCCCTTTAATGTGTCCAGCAGACAGGTGGCAACCCAACTGCTGGGAAATTCCTAAGTATTTATATCCTTTAACTCTCAAATGATATGAACAAGTAATAGGAAATGTCATGCACTGAGTATATGAGTAATGTTCCCATTAATCAACCATCCAAAATAAGCTGGATTATTATGTCTGTTTGTACTGTACTGTAGCTATTTGCAGATAGGTGTACTGAAAGAGCAAGCCTGATTCTTATCAGCTCTGCTCCATGTAGAGCTTTATGGGCAGAATCTCTGGCAAGTTCACTTCTCTTCCACACATGCTTTGGCCAGGCACAAGAGAGACTCACAAATGTAAATACCGCCAAGATGCAATTGTCTACTTTCTAGTGTCAGCATTTGACTCCACCTTGGACATAATTTTTAACTGGGTGAAGAAGCTGTGAGGCAGGTCAGATACACTCCTGAAAAATGAGATCTTTAGTTGCTCTAAACTGACAATCAGACCCAGCATGTTTTAGAGACAATTGGGATTTTGAAAATGAAATGCAAACAAAACAATTTGTTAATTCCTGGTTATAAGAGAGAATTGTTGGTTCACAGCTTGAGCTGGTGACTGGTGTCCTGCACATCAGTTCAAAGAATGAATCTGAAGGTCTCGTCTCCTGCCATTCCTGATGATCTCTCATCAGTTTTGGCAGCAGACCAAACAAACTTAGTCAACTTATTTCAACTTACAAACAGCTATGGAAAGTGGGCTATGTAACTCAGAATAAGACTCTAGAATTTTTTGTTAAAGATATACTTGCTTTTGCATTTGTTACTAGGGATTTTGTTGTGATTATTGCAGGATTTCATCCCTTCATTCTTTAAATTACATATATATGGCCTTGACTCATTTTATTCCAGGGCCTTTTTTCATACCTCTCATAGGACCTCTCTATGGATGTAAATGTGATTTGCTACCATAAGAAGTTCAGTTGCTAAGCACAACAACAACTTTGACCCAATAAAATCCAGCAGCCACGCTGCATCACAGGCAAGCCAAGGAGACACAAAATAGAGACAGCATCTGAGTATGTTTTTAACATCCACTGAGACTAATCAGTTCAAATACATTGTGTAATATTGAATGATCATTGCAGAGTTTCTGTTCAACATAAATTTAAGCTTGTTTGTAAATTTTAATTGTGTACATGCTACTTTAGTAATTTTTACAGTATAAATTCTTAGTCAATAACCTGGTTTTATAGTGTTTGGATTAGCAATAATGAAATTAGCATTACAGTATCTGTATTTTTAAAGAACTGACTTCCTCCTGAAATCACTTTGCTCTTAAAAATTGAAACGTAGACATTCATACACTGAAATTCATTCTAGGGACAGGACTATCTTAATGTCTGACATCAATTTTCAGCCAGGGCTACTGATGTACTGAGATTTCTCAATGTAAAATCAGAACACAAGATACACGAATCACAACTGCCCCCTCTATATCATATAATAAATTAGGTTGGAAGGGACCTTTGGAGGTCATCTGGGTACACAGCAGAGCCAACCTCAACATTAAATCCAACTCCAGAGTTAGATCAGGTTGCTTGTGGCCTTGCCCGTTCCAGCACTGACTATCTCCAAGGATGCAGAAGCCTCTCTAGGCACCTGGTCCAGTGTTTGACTATCCTCATTGTAAAGAGCTCTTTTCTATTGTCAGATGGCAAATGTCAACCTAATGACTGTCAAAAAGAGTAACTTGCTCCCCATCATAGAATCATAGAATTTTAGGGGTTGGAATGGACCTTACAGATCATCTAGTCCCAACCCTCCCAGCCATGGTGGGGGACACCTCCTCCCCAGAACAGATTGCTCAAGGCCTCATCCAGCCTGGCTTTGAACACTGCCAGGCTTGGGGCAGCCACTACTTCCCTGGGCAACCTGTGCCACTCTCTCACCACCCTCACAGGAAAAACCCTCACATCTGTTGGATTACCAAGATGAATTGACTCATGTTGCATTATAACAATGCCAGATCCGCAGCAAGGAAACTGTCAGGATCTGACAGTAAGAAGCAATAGGTAGGAAACTGTGAGCTAGAGCATCACCTGATAGATGGGCTCAACCAAGGCATCTGCCTGCATCTTCTTGAGCTCCCTCACATCTGTTGGATTACCAAGATGAATTGACTCATGTTGCATTATAACAATGCCAGATCCGCAGCAAGGAAACTGTCAGGATCTGACAGTAAGAAGCAATAGGTAGGAAACTGTGAGCTAGAGCATCACCTGATAGATGGGCTCAACCAAGGCATCTGCCTGCATCTTCTTGAGCTCTGTACACCCCTGGACACTCTTTTTCCCTGCTGATTGCTGTGCATCCTTGTTCCTGTGTCGCTATCTACTCTCCAGTGGCTGAAATCTTCATTCATTCACATGCTGTTAACCAAATGGGGAACCACACTCTTCTTTCAGTGATGTCCAGTTTACAGCATTTGTGCAACTGCATCCTGAACTCCTGCTGGCACTATATGGTAAGAAGGTATTTTAAATGAATCATCAGATATAATAGCCATTTTTCTTAAACTGTAGCTGACTTCATTTAATTGTAGGTCCTAGTTCAAAATAACAGATGAACAAACATATAATTTCTGCAACTTAGTAATTAGACAGACCCTTGTAACAGGGGCCTGTTTTTCCTTTTATATTCTGGAACCCAAATTGCATGTACCATTTTCCCATAAATGTCTCCAGTGACTGGCTCATTAAAGCCTGTGTCCTCATACATTCCTGCCTAGGAAGTACTTCTGAGCTTTCACAGCTGCTGAGAAAAAAATGCCTTGGAAAGTTATGTCCTCTACTTGAAATTCCCCCTCTTATAAAACGTCCTGCCCCACTTGATTTCATAATATCCCATTTAGATTTTAAATGATCATGAAGAGGCACATTCTTCAGCGTAAGTTTATCTGGAACTCACCATCATTTGATCAATGGCTTGAAACAATTTTCAATGACTGGAGAGTCAACAAGACAAATTTATATCTGAGGTAAGTGTGTGCAGCTTCAAATAAGTCATGAGAAGTCTGAGCAGAGCTTCACATAGAAAATAAGACATTGGATTTGCAGTCTTGTGCTTTACCCTGAATGATCTTCTCCTTTTTGCAGGCCAAACATAAACAAGGGTTTTAAACATTTTTAATATGTTAATGATTCCTCCCCAACTACAAGGAGAGCAAGCAGCAAACTGCTTAGAAGCAGAAGGGTTCTCGCAAGGTTTTCAACCCCTCTGTAGACCTAAAAGGGTTATACCCATACCTAATCCACAGAAACTGGTTTGTTCCTGAGCATTGGAAGGGTAGTCAAGAGGGCAATACAAAAATAAACCAGCAGTCCTTCACCTCACCTCCACCTCAGAGCTCTGAATTCAGATTACTACTAAAATAGGCATATTCTAACCTTGCATCTAAAAAATTAAATAAATAAAAAATGACACGCTCTGAAATTTTCACATGCTTCTTTGCCCTGTAACCTGATATTTTCACCTGTTCTTCTCAGCAAACACTGCTGCCTGTTGTTGACAATTGGGCTAGTACCAGACTGACAATTTTCTGACCAGTGCATGCAGCAAAACAAGACACTCTTCAGAGTTGACAGTCTTTTTTTCCTAAGAATGTTTTTACTTTAAGGCCAAAATATTGATGTTCTGGGTGTTACCCACTTAAAAGTTTATATGAATGAAAGCTTATAAATGCAGGTCATTGTAGTGCTCATGCCCTTCTTTCCCACAGCAACAATGAACCGTAATTAAGTTGGTTTTCCTTCCTTGTATAGAACTCAAGCAGAGTTTTTTCATGTCCATTATGGGTTTGTGTGCCTTTTCTAATATTAGGTTCTTTTTATCAATTAAGAACATTTTGATGATTCCAGGGCATAGAAATGTGTCTCTTTCACATTCCATTTGAGTAACAATGCAACTTCACTTGCATATTACTGCAACACCCAAATGGCACATTAGAAATAAAATAAACAGCAACCTATGGAATCCCCAGTGTTTAGGATACCTGTAGGTGTCAGGAGCTGCTAAAAGTAGGCAGAAACAATGAAATGGAGTAGGAGAAATGGTGAAGACTCTAAAACTGTCAGAAAATTTCCTCTCCCTTGTACACGTTTTGAAAAGAAAAATATTTTAAAATAAATAAATATAAACTGGTATTCACTACCACAGGTTATACATTCTCTTTCTCCATTCAGACTTTTAAACCATTTTCCTGACTGTGGGCTTACTTTAGCTTGCTGTCAAGACAGTAACTTTGAACTTAATGGTTTATATTGACCCAGATGACATTTCACGTATCACAACTTCAAAGCATTTATGAATGTTATCCTTTTTTTTGGTATTCTTAAGAAAATAGTTCATTATTAGAAAAACAGGAAGTCTAAAATGTATTTCAGGCTGGGACTTACTATATCCAACATAATTTAAAGTATTCAAGTAGTTAAAAAGAAGGATACAAATAGTCAAAGACCTCATACATTTTATGTTGCTCTCATAATAAATACAAATTAAGAGTAATCAGACACTGGAATGGGCTGCCCGGGGAGGTGGTGGATTGACCATCCCTGGAGGTTTTCAAGCTGAGACTGGATGTGGCACTTAGTGCCATGGTCTAATAACAACGGTTGGACTCAATGATCTTTGAGGTCTCTTCCAACCCAGCTGATTCTATGAAATACATTTTGCTTCTGATTCATCATTGGCCGCAAACAAAATATGAACATACAGAGCTGCTTTCCATATACTATAAATTAGCATTGCAACTGAAGTGTTAGTTGAGCAATGATGATTTACACCATCTGTGCTTACAGCCCATTACCAATTTATTTCATTACAAGCACACCAGCCTACAGACAAGTGACTTACAGTGAGTAAGAGCTAAACCTAAGTGAGGTGGGTGTTTATTTTGACAACTGTATTAATTTCTGGAATGTGTTTGTGATTCTTTGTAATGTATCACCTTTTTTGTTGGTTTTATTTAAATATTTTCTCTTTAGATAGAAAAGTGAGAAATGTTGCTAGTTAAGTTTTTCAGCTGCTGTAGATTTGTCTGAACTTGCTGTTTCTTGAGAACAGTATTGCATTATTCTGTTTCCTGATGACAACATGTTATTATACTCCTTTTCTGTAAATAATATTTATTAGGGTCTCCAATTTCAAAAGTATCCTCAAAACTTAATACAGAAGCCGTACAGGGGTGCCTTAACCATCAAAATAGTCACTTCTCTTTTTTTCTGTGTAAGACAATAGAAGTTATCAAAATCCCCTAAGCTTCATGAAAGGCATCTGTAGAAACAGAAATTATTACTTCTTCCTTCATCTTTTCTCATTGTCTTTCTCTAATTGCAAACTAAGCCAACAAACATTTCTGCAAGTGGTTAATTTTAATAAATCTGCCTGCTCATATAAGTAAAGAAGTTACGATTTCTTTTGCAAGATGGAAGAGAGGAGAGGGAAAAGGATGAGCTAGTGGTTAGATTTGGAATTTAAGAGAACTTGGTTCAGTTCTCTGATCTGCAACCACCCTGTTATACTACCTTGGATAAGTTACTTTACCTCAGTAACTCAGTCTTATGTCAATAAAACATGGGTTTGTGTTACTTCTCTGTCCCACAAAAGACTTACCAAAATAAAGGCTACTCAGAAACTATAGAGATAGGAGTAATGTAAATTCCTATTGAGTATATTCCTGATGTAGGGTTTATGAAGTAAGGAGATACTTTTCTGTACTTTCTGCTGCTCCAGTTCCTGTAATTCTCTTTTTCTCTTCCACTGCTCCAAATCACCCACTGTTGCCCTACAGACAAGAATATTGCTTCACCTTGTCTTACATTCTTCCCAAAGTCTGATGCACACAAGGAAGGGAAGAATGGAGAGATAGTGGGTGTTCTTAACTCACTGTTTTCCCCTGAGCATTGCTACTTGGCACCCTATGTCTCTGATGCCTGCATTTCTCACGCTACTCAAATTCCTCCTCTCTAGACTGAGCTCTGTGATCTCCCACTGATCTCCAACTGCAAACTTTTCTCTTTCTGCTGCTTTTTCCCCACCCTCAGTCCTGCACCTTCTATTCCTACTGTTTTGCAAATCCTTGTGTTCCCATTGCTGTTCTCCCACAAACCTGTGCTGCTCTGACTGCTGTACCCTGCTCCCTATGCCAACAAAGCCAGTAATATCTAAAAGTGGTATGTGTGTTTCAATGTGGGTACCTTGGCAACACTTCTTCTTTTAAATACCCTGATCTGTTGGTAGCAGTTATTTCTGATACAGCAGCCTGCACTGAAAGCACATTAGGCCAAACTAGCCATTGCCCCTGAAGCTGTCCATGAAAAGGTCATCACCTCGCTTCCCATCTGCTGACTTGGGTTTCCTCTAATCCATTACAGCCAAAACAAACCAGTGCAGCTGACATCTACTGTTTAAATTGCTTAAGCTACTCTGGTTGACTTTGGCTGAAACAAGTTTGTGAGGGATTGTGTGAGCAGCTTGCAGGTAGGCAGGGAATGGGGAAACCTTTGCCAGAAGAAAGCTGTGATGGTGACTGGGAGCTGCCTGGGAATGGTAACCACTTCAACAATGCCACTTCAGCTCATGGAGGAAGTGGGCACCCTCAAGGGGATTTTAAAGCATGGTGAATTCTGTGCTCAAGTTCAGTTCTCACTTATTTTGCAAGCGGTTTCTCTGGCAAACCACTCCTTTCCACTGTGCAGAAAACACAATGACGTTATGAGGCTGTCATTCATCCTTCCCCTGTTTAATCACTGCTAACTGATTAACCAAGTGAAGTGCCACAAAATCCATTAGCTGGAAAAGGAACAAAAAGCTATGCTAGTTTTTATGAATAAAGAAAGAGAAACCTTTGTAAACAAGGTACATGACCTCTAGCTCTTGAAAGTACCCACCTATTGCCCCTCCCTGGCCCCCTAGGAATAGGGGCAGTGAGGGCTGACACACTTGCAGCTGCTCCTGCCAGAAGCAGAACATGAACTGGTTGGACATGGGAGAGTGTCAAAGTTCAAGGGCTGTTGCATAGCCTCCATAATGTCTTTTGCCCTTGTTTAACCCCATATAGACAGTTTTGGTATTCTTATCTCATGAGTTTGATAAGGAGGCACAAGAAAGGAACACTAACTTTAACTCTTTCGGTACCATTTTGCCAAAAAGGAGCAGTGAGCTGAGGCCACAAAAATCCGTGACCAGAAATGTAATGTAATATGTTTCATAGAATTGATGGACCTTTGAGAACCTGTGGAGGGAAGGTCAGCAGCCAGGGACACCAGCAAAGCCAGGCACTCCCTCTCCCAGATGGTTCAGGTGTCTGCCAGACTCAGACCTCACTCTCTCCCTGATTTGCACCTGCAATTCAGATAATTTCCAGAAGTCTGATGTGCAAGAGTTAGAGAGGAATGTAAGGCTTTCAAGAGAAAAAAAAAAAATAACTCTCTCCCTGCACCTGCAATTCAGATAATTTCCAGGAGCCTGATGTGCAAGAGTTAGAGAGGAATGAAAGGCTTTCAAGAGAAAAAAAAAATTAAGCTGGAGTTAGAATCTGACATGCAAACGAGTTACTGCTTCTTCATGAGTGACCACCTGCCAGCTGAGGCACAGCTGCCATCACATGTGATTTGCCCGTTGCAAAGAGGAGGTATGCACCTGCAATTCAGATAATTTCCAGGAGCCTGATGTGCAAGAGTTAGAGAGGAATGAAAGGCTTTCAAGAGAAAAAAAAAATTAAGCTGGAGTTAGAATCTGACATGCAAACGAGTTACTGCTTCTTCATGAGTGACCACCTGCCAGCTGAGGCACAGCTGCCATCACATGTGATTTGCCCGTTGCAAAGAGGAGGTAAAGGACGTGGCTGCTAATCTCAATGAAGCAAGGTCTGATGCTGCTGCGTTTGTGTCCTCCTGACTGTGTCTTCAGGTTATCAACAAACCTGTCCAGTTGCACCCTGCAATGTTCTCCCAGATCAGACTCTCGGCTCAAGCTCAGCTGAAAAGTTACTCTTAGTAGTAATTTCAACATTCAGGAATTCATTGTGGTAGCACTGATTTAGTCACACCTTTTATTACATTAGGAAAAAGAAATATTCTGACCCTACATGGAAAAATCTTTACCTTGCTGTTCTAGAGTTTTTGGTATATATCCTTTTTCTCAGCTAAAAAGAAAAATATTTTGAAAAGATCAAAAGTACTTCTTTATCTTACAGTTCTACCATTAGGAAACTTTTACAGTCTCACAATTAAAAAAATCCTAAACAGTTACATAAGGTGTTACCGAGTTGAGGCAACAAAAGGGAAGAGAGGCTTGAAATGTCTTTCCTCCTCACCATGTGCCTCTCTCTGCTGCTCCCCACTTCTCTTTGTGAGGATAACTGTGCTGGAACTATTTGTTCCTGCACTTCTCTGGTCTGAATAAGCTGGGGCACTGGCTGTCACCTCCAGTTTCTCTGGCACACTCTCTGATCCCCTTCATCAAAATGGGTCAGTCCTAGCTCTGTTAACCCGGAGTTAATTGTGCAGACTTTCAATACTGTGGGCACTTTGGGGGTTCGTGAAAGACATCCTCAGGGCCACTGGTTAATTGAGGCAAAAGGGCAGAGCTTTTCTTCAGCTACCAGAAGACAGACGTGCAAAATAATGAACCTACTGATGTAAATTGCTTTATCACAATTTAATTTATCACTGCTTTTGATCTTTCTTTTGTCACTGCCTTGCAAAGACTGGGCTTCTCTTAGGACTTCTCTCTGCCCTGCCTGCTCTGGATGTGACACTTCAGTGTGAGTGCCAACAAGGCTTCCTCATGAGAGACAGCTCATAGCTCCTTAACACTAGGCCCTTCATCAAGGTGGTTCTGGGTCAGTTTTGCCAGGACAGACTCCCCCACCATATAATTTGTTCTGAGTTCCCTGCTTCCTGAAACACCAACCACACTAACCATTTTACTGTGGGTGATAGCCATGTGCCTTTCCAAAGACACTTTGAAGAGACAGCTGCCACGACCATAAGGACACATGCAGTTAATCCTCATTCTCATGCTGTCTTCCAAGGGTTTCTTACACAGGGCTTCAAAAGTGGCCATCAGAAGTGGCTGACTGGAGTCTGGATTTTGGTGTGCAAGATGTTCTGTGTACCTAGCAGCACTGGCAGGCTCCCCATAGTGCTGATGCCTCTGAGGGAGAAAGGACTGCAGAATATTCTGGTGTACCTGGAAGTGGGATGTGTAAAGACAGACAGGACCCATCCAATCCCTGAAGGATGTACCTTGCCAGTTTACAGTGGTAGTAGCCAGAACAGATATGTGTTAGACAAAAATAAATATACTTCTGAGTATCCATTTAGACTTTCACTTTCCTCAAGTTATTGGCTTCAGATTTATTTTTTTTATTTAACAAGGTTATTTAAAGAGCAAAGGCCCTCAATGTTCCCTGTGGCCCACGAGGTGCTCTGCCCACAGCAGTGAAAGGGGTTGGAACTGCATGATGCTTCAGGTCATAGAATCATAGAATCAACTGGGTTGGAAGAGACCTCAAAGATCATTGAGTCCAACCCTACTGTGGTTACTAGACCATGGCACTAAGTGCCACATCCAGTCTCAGCTTGAAAACCTTCAGGGATGGTGAATCCACCACCTCCCTGGACAGCACATTCCAATGCCTGAGCACTCTCTCTGTAAAAAATCTCTTCCTAATATCCAACCTAAACCTCCTCTGGCAGAGCTTGAGTCTGTGCCCTCTTGTCCTGCTGCTGGTTGCCTGGGAGAAGAGACCAACCCCAACCTGACTCCAACCTCCTTTCAGGTAGTTGTAGAGGGCGATTAGGTCCCTTCCCTTCCCCGAACCCCTCTGCGATTGCTCTGTAACGCAGCCACGGGAGGATCTGACGCATTAACACGGCTCTGGCTCTGCACCAGACACACAGCCTCACATCGTAAAAGGAAAGGCCGGACCGGTATTCGCGGAGCCCCCGGGAGCGCTGGTCGCTGCGGCCGGAGGCACCGCGGGCTCCGTGCGGGGACGGGGCGGGGGGACCGGGACACTGGCTGGGTGACTGT
>NW_008680876.1:0-7002 GCF_000695815.1 Acanthisitta chloris | reverse complement strand
TCATGCAGTTCCAGTGTAAAAGGAAACCTTGCAAAGTTAGTGCTTTCCATCATGCAGGGGTAGTGCTCAGTGCATAAGTTGGAAAGGATTGTTGGTTTTCCTCCACTGTTTTGACTTTTTCAGGTCAAAGAAATTCCTAAACTTCGTTGAAAGCTGCCTTGTAAAACATTATTTGCATCGTCCATCCACTGAAACCTTGCTTAAGCATTCCTTCATCCGAGACATGCAGAACGAACGGCAAGTGCGCATCATGCTGAAAGATCACCTGGACAGGACCAGGAAGAAAAAAGGAGAAAAGGGTAACATGGCAAAACCAAAATAAAAGGGACTTCAGAGAGCAGGTCCTTTTTGGATTTCGGCAGCAGAGCACAAGGCAAATGCAACTGAAATACTAGAAGCAGGAAAATTGAAAAAGTATTGTCCTTGATAGTGTCCTTGATAGTGGTGGGGCCATTCTGAAGATCTCTTTGTCAAATCCTGGGTCCTTAATGGTGTTTAAGTGCTAAAGTGTTTGGAACCTGACTGACCTTGACTCACTGAGAGCAACCCTGATGCTAACAGGAGCAAGGAGTCCAAGTAAAAGTCTAGATTTCTTCTTTCTTGGGTATCTAAGAAGTACTCCAGAAATGTTTCCTGGTGTCTTAGTTCATATTTCTGTCCCAGATCCATCTAATTTACCTGTCAGATCTCCTTATAATTTCATCTTGTGAGTTCTTTGGGGGAAGTGGTGCTTTTTAGTTTTGCAGTGCAGTGCACAAAAGAGAGCTCGAAAGGGCTCCAGGCTCCAGGAAAACACAAATGGGTATAATGAATCATCTGCTTCACAGACTGGATGAAGAAAAAGAGATTCTGAGTTTGTTCCAAATGCCAGCCCTGTACTTCAGAGCAAACCTGGAAGAAGCAGTGGGATGATATTTGTGTAAATGCCTGTGCACAGCAGACTAGGGGCTGCGCAAAGGGGATAGAGACACATAGCCTGTTGACCAACAGTTTTCTGCTCTCTCTCCCCTCTTCCTCTTCTGTATATTTTATACTGGCAGAGGCACTGTGAAGATCAGTGACCATGAGGGCAAACTTGGAGAGTACTATGGTGTTGGAAAGTGTCTTATAAACTCCAAGTAGTGATTAGACAAGGAATATTTGTGCCTAAAATGAAATTTCTGTTGCAATGTAGATTTACTGATTCCAGTAATAGTTGCAAATTCTGCCACCTCTTTCAGCTACAAATCTAAAATCACATTGGAATGGAAACATAGTGAGTTAGTTTCTCACAAATGCCCTTGGCAGGTGTGGTGGGGGTAGAAATGCAGTGGTAACAATCACTTCTTGATAGTTATATTGTGACCTGAAAAGTGCTATTTTTAATCAAAGCTTTCCTGAAAGCAAGAACAGTGTGAAAATGCCAGACTATACACTTCAAAATAGTTGCTTCAAAAAAAAATGAAGTGGCAATACAGCATGCAGTGTAGCCAGCAATGCAGGGTAGAATTAGGTTGAAATTATCCTGCAAAGCTGCCTGCATGTTAGTCTTGAAGAGAACTTCATGGGTCGGCTGCTTCTGAACCTTTGTGCTAAAACTAGCACGAGTTTGGTTGGATTTTTTAGTTATTTAATACAAAAGGAAACCTGGATTTTCTGAAGGCCTCAGTGTAGCCATACAACAGGGATACAGCAGCAGAGCAGGGCAGCACAAGGCTCTCATGTCCTACCTCAATGTCTTTCTGAAGAACCCCTCTGCTGGTGGTGCTGTGGGTGTGGGGCTTCTCTGTGGGTTTAGCCTAATTTGTTTCAGATTATGGAAATAGGTTAGTTTTGCAAAACCAATACAGTCAGTCAAGGGAAAAGGTGGATGTGTGTAAAGGGGCTGCCCTGAAACATTATCTGAACTAGATTTTGAATTATGTACATGGATATTTTTCCTCCCCTCAGCCTCTCAGTGCAACCTGTGACTTTTAAATTCCAATTCCTGCTGAGCCTGTAGTTCAGGTTGAGTGCTCAGAAGCAAAGTTCAAGATCATATCTTAAATAACAGTATCCTTCTCTGGGGTTTGTTTATTCTCTTTTTTAGAAGAAACGGACTATGATTACAGTGGAAGTGAGGAGGAAGATGATGAGCTGAATGAAGATGAAGGAGAACCAAGGTTAATTTTATTACTGGAATTTGACTGCCCAAGCTGTTCTCATTGAAGGCAGCTCTCCTCAGCTAGAATAGTTTTCTTAACTTGCTCTGAATCCCTAATCTCCTGTGTCCCTTTGGTAGCATTAACTGTTTTGTAGCTATCAAACATAACTGCTGAGTATAAAATATCTGTAATAAGCTGCTTCTTAGTTCCTCTGCAATAGGGAGGAAACTCTCAAATGAAGGACCCAATAATCAGCTTCAGGATGTTTTGTAGCACAGCAAGTGTGGATGCAGAGTCAACATGCTGGAGATATATCTTAATTTGCTAACACAGGACAACAAGCAATTCCCAATGCACCTTGTATTCTCTCTTTAATGTTATGTTTAGTCATGTAGAAACCTCCTCTTTGTTTCAGCTCCATAGTTAATCTCCCGGGAGAGTCAACTCTCCGTCGTGAATTTCTGAGGCTGCAGCAGGAGAACAAAAACCGTTCTGACCCTCATCGTCAGCAGCAGCAGCTGAAGGACCAGGAGAAATACAAGAAACAGCTACTGACAGAGCGACAGAAGCGGATTGAGCAGCAGAAAGAGCAGAGGAGGAGGCTGGAGGATGTAGGGACTGGCTTGTATTGTTATTCTGTGTCTTATCACAAATAAAAAATGTGCCTGTAGAGAGTAGGCTTTGAAAGGCAAGAAAGCTGTGTTACGTTGTCAGCACAACCTGGATTGTAGTCTTCCACCTTGGGGAACTGTGTCACTTTTGAACACAATGATTTTAAATGGGCTCTGTCCTTTTCCTGCTGGCAGCCTGCCCTGAGCTTTGGGAGCAGAAGAAGGGCATTTGGGTTGAGTTAGTTTGGTGGTGGAAGCCCAGGCAGATGGGATGAGAGATCCCTGTTGCTTTCTCATGTGCATTTCCCAGTTCAGAGTCAGTCTGGTCCAGAGTTCTGGCCCTGCTTCCATTTAAGATGTTAAAAGATAGCTGGTGCTTTTGGGCTGCCTGACACACTGGTGTGGAGGCAGTGGTGAATCACAGAAATGTTAAGGTTGGAAGAGACCTCTAGGTTCATCAAATCCCATGATTAACCCAGCACTGACGTGTTCACCACTAAACCATGTTCCTACGTGCCACATGCACATGTTTTTTGAACACTTGCTGGAATGGTGATTTGACCACTTTCCTGTGCACTCTGTTCCAGTGCTTGACCACCCTTTCATTAAAGAAATTTTTATTAATGTCCAATCTGAACCTTCCATGCCACAACTTGTTTCTCACATGGGAGAGGAGACCAACCCTCAGCTGGCTATAACCTCCTTTCAGATAGTTGTAAAGAGCAGTAAGGTCCCGTCTGAACCTGCCTTTCTTCAGGCTAAACAAGTCCAGCTTCCTCAGACACTCCTCATAAAACTTGTGCTCCAGACCCTTCCCCAGCTCCATTGCCCATTTCTGGACATGTTCCAGCATTTCAGTATCTTTTTTGTATCAAGGGTCCTAACACAACACAGCAATCACCACCATGTCTCTTGTCATGGGTAACTGACCAAACTCAAGCACTGTGTGAACCCTTCAGAGCTGACATTTATGGAGCTGCTCCAGCAAAATGAGGGCACTCCGGAAAAACCCTTCCTTCTCGAAATGACGGGAAGACATTTGTCACTAGATTAGCTGCCAGCTGTCGCAGAGATCTTGCATGCCTTCGTAAATGAATGACAAATCTGCCCTTGGCTGCCATAAAGGGCAAAGGTTTCGCTTCAAGTTTGGGAGTTGTGGTGGTGGCAGCTCATTGCTGCCTGCTTCTGCGGCGTGGTGTGTCGGGTGTCCCCTGCCTGACATTTATGGAGCTGCTCCAGCAAAATGAGGGCACTCCGGAAAAACCCTTCCTTCTCGAAATGACGGGAAGACATTTGTCACTAGATTAGCTGCCAGCTGTCGCAGAGATCTTGCATGCCTTCGTAAATGAATGACAAATCTGCCCTTGGCTGCCATAAAGGGCAAAGGTTTCGCTTCAAGTTTGGGAGTTGTGGTGGTGGCAGCTCATTGCTGCCTGCTTCTGCGGCGTGGTGTGTCGGGTGTCCCCTGCTAGTGACTGCAGAGCAGGAAGTGGACCTTGTGATTAATGAACACTGGCAGAAGTAATTGGTGGGTACAAAAATAAAGTAAAATAAGCAATGTTTTTCCCTGGCTCTCTTCCAGCACCAGAGGCAAGAGCAGGAGCTACGAAGGCAACAGGAGTGTGAGCAGAGGTGGCCAGAGGCGAAGGCCAGTCAGAGGAAAGAGGAAAGGAGTAAAGATGACAAAAGAGCTGTGGAAGATGAACACTTCATAGTAGATGGACAGAGGATATTAGAAAAGAAGCAGGTAGGAAAAGAGTGTTTACTGATAGCAATTTGTGGCTTCCTGTTCCT
This sequence comes from Acanthisitta chloris, assembly GCF_000695815.1. Classification (NCBI taxonomy): domain Eukaryota; kingdom Metazoa; phylum Chordata; class Aves; order Passeriformes; family Acanthisittidae; genus Acanthisitta; species Acanthisitta chloris. The sequence goes on along the minus strand of NW_008680876.1, from coordinate 2,474 downwards.
GTATCTCATGTCCTTCTCACTTCCCTGCGGGCGTTCCCATCCTGACTCAGGGACCAAAGAATGATTTCTTTAGTGCATTTACTGCCTCTTGTTCTTCAATTCAGCCTTCTTTTGAGTCAACTTATATGTTACTGAGTCATCCTTATCTACAGCAGGGACATTGCCTCTCCCACTTCTGTCCCTGCTATTTCTCTGCACTGAACTGGTCTTCAGTCACTTTGTGCTGATTTAAACTTCCTGTATCCTGAAAGCTTCCAGCATCATCTAAACCTAAGCTTAAAACTCTAGTCTCCATTTTCTATTCAGGTTGTAACCAGGACCATTTCTTTTTCACAAAAACAATGGAGCAGAATTAATTTTAATGCTGAAGACTCATTATCAAGTCTGGCACCTTGGCCACAATGTTTTTCTAGTGTTTCAGCTGCAAATTGATTTGTAATCAAACAGAAGCATGGAGTGTTTGGTTAAAGACCTCTGGGCTTAAGAAAAGTGAAAAGAAGAAATATGATTATCTAACATACTGTCTAAAAAGCCGAACAGAGTGTTTGGTGTCACTTTATGCTTCCTGTTGCTCAGGGTTCTGATTCTTCTGTTGGCCCTGCTGGAATTGTACTAGTTTTGTTGTTTGAAAAGACAGTATTTCCAGCAGGCAACCTGGTTGTCTTCTGAGGCATTGTTCTCTCTGAGGTGCATCACTCTCTGCTTTCAGAAGATGGAAGATGTGCAGCACAACAGGAAGGTGCATCGAACTCTCCCCAAAGACCAGACACAGCTTCTGTCTCTCCAGCATGACCACAAGCAGAAGAAGAAGGAGTCTTCCAGGAATTCAAATACACCAGTGCATCCTCTGTCAAGCAGCACAAGCAAAGAGGTACTTTCTCCGTCAGAGTGGCATTTTGGTGCTTTGCAGTTTATGATGCTGTGGTAAATGATAAAGCAGAGAGCAGACTGGTCTTTAAACCTAAATCTGGAGCTTGACCTGTGTCTTGCTACACACTTATGCTACAGTAAAGTCCTTGGTTTCCATTAATATTCAGAGGATAAGGGAAAGGAAAAATTGCTCTGTCACTTCTACTTGAGTTCAGGGAAGGGTTTGACTGGTAAGTGGGGAAACAAGGTTCTTCTGGTCAACTAGGTGTCATCTCCTTGCCTCCCAAACAGGAATAAATTAAGATAATATCATCTGAGGTTTAACAGAGGACTTTGGGTCTGTTAGGGTTCGCAAAATTGACCCAGAGACAGAATATCATCACAGCTCCCAAGCAGTCATGGCAAAGTATCTTCCCAAAATACCCAAGCAGAGGCACGAGGAGAGCTCATGCACGTGTATGTAGGAGAAATGCAGAGTGCTGCTTCTTGACACCTTGCTGCTGTCTTTAAGCAAGTGTCGTCTTTGTCACCATTTTTATGCATGTTGGATGTGTGTGTGTGCTGCAACTAGTTCCCTGAGGTGAAATGTTCTGTATTGATAAACAGTTCAGTGAAACTGCTGGGATTGTTGAAATTGTGAATTGTAACAATTGAGTAGGGTCTGCAAACAGCTAAGCAGCAACATGAAATCAGAAAAACAAAAGACATTAAGCTTCTTGTTAGAGGAGCAGTTTATGAAAACAAGAGTCATTCTCTCTGAAGTACAACTTAACTGTCAAAACCACAAGTGCCCTGTCTCCAAAGGGTTTATTGCACTGACTGATCAAACAAATCGTTACTGAAATTTGAATGAACTACTCCTGAAATCAATATTTGTTTGGTGGTGGAGAGCTGATTCTTATTCCAGCTGAGGAGTAAATTGAGTGTGGACAGAGAAGTGAGCTACTTTTTCTAGATGCACAACATCAAAGTCAAAAGCCTTTGCTAAGCTTTTTATTGGGTGAAAATGCAACTCAGACGAATTAATTTAACTTTTTCTACTTCATTGTAGTTACAAGACAAAAACCTGCAAAATGTCATCTTAGATACTCATCTCTGGTTTGGCATGTATTTTGTAAATGATTCCTTTGTAGCAGAATGAAATGTGTTATGGAATTTGGTGTGCAGTGACTGTTAGCTTTTAATTTAGTGGTGAAATAGAACATCACTAGTTGCAGATAAAGTGCTGCCTGCTTTTTATGTTCACAGCGTGAGGCTTTTGTCGTTATGGCTAACATAATATATTCTAGTTGTAAGGATATTGTTCAATTTTACTTATTTCATCTCAGAACTTCTTGGAAGCCACAGATCCTTCCACTAAAATCATAATTGGTGGTACAGAGTTGCATTTTTTGGTTGAAGTTTGAGACTTCATAATTGTGTCAGCAGTCATGGTTATTCACAGCAATTTATAAATGCTTTAAAGCTGTTAAAGCATTTAAAAATGCTTTAAGAGTGGTAAGTCAGTGAACTTGTTGTTGTTGATATTGATCTTCTCCAGTTCATTAGCTGAAGAGATGTTAGTGTCTCTGTTGGGCGTGACCTACACAGGGGTGGTGATAGCC
>NW_008680875.1:579-1590 GCF_000695815.1 Acanthisitta chloris | reverse complement strand
ACTGAGGGCAGGGAGCCTTCCCCTGGACCACAAATCACTACAAGACAACTGATTTTTTTTGCATCGTTTCAATAACATTCAGCAACAAAACGGCTTCAGTTTCAAAACACAGGTATAAGGTTATAAGTTAACTGTACAGAGCTTCATTCCCATCACTGAATAGCCCTAGCTCCAATTTTCAGCCCATGTTTTATTGGGCTGAATCAGAGCTACAGGGCATCATTAAAATGTATCAAGACGTATCAATTCATAGGAATATCTAATGGTCTTTGATATGTCGAAATTTTATGTCCCTTCTGAATTAATGTTAGAAACACCATAAGAAATAATCATTAATGAAACAGAAATTGCTCAGCCAGGATAATAAATATTGAACACACTTGGAAGCTGGACTGATGAATCTGTCTGAAGGAGACAGAAGCTTTCAGGAAGCTGTTTTTGTTACGGGATGTGCTTCCTAAGACCTTACTAAAAGTAGCAAACTTACTTAACATGAACAATGCCTTCAGACTGTAGTGTCTTATTCACCTGTTGGTGTACATGTACCACATATGATTTTCATAAATAAGTAATTTAACTTAGTAACTAATGCATAAATTTTCATTAAGAAACTTATTTGATTTCCCACATGTACTTCATGAGTTAGAACTCCTTTTTCCTGCCTTGAGAAGAAACAAATTTAAAATCAACTGCATTTATATGTGTCCTGCCAGAGATTAACCCTAATTGCACATTTAATACCTTTTAAACCATAGATGTTATTTGTAACAATATTTGTATTGTGACTTTTCTAGTTGTATTATTCTTACTGTTGCTATGTCCTAAAGAGTCACTGTTTCTACTAGAGTGTGTTTCAAAGACAGGTGATAGATAAGGAACAAACAAAGGGCTTTCTTACATCCTGCTTCAGAATGGGGGATAATACAAGAAGGATCTATTGCTCCTTCTTGGAAATCTGCAGTTTGTGTCACTGGGCACTGATTGCTCTCAGAGATAGAGTGTGCAGGAATG
>NW_008680875.1:0-566 GCF_000695815.1 Acanthisitta chloris | reverse complement strand
AGTGGACCAGAGTGAGATTAAGTCCTTCTTCCTAATGTTGCTGCAAGTACTGAATCATCAAACCCACAGATAAAAGAGGTTTGTATAGCATTCTTGAAGCCTGGAAATCACACTGCCTTAACTTCAATAAAATTTCCCTTGCACATTCCCAGCTGGCTTTGAAGTGAATTAAGCTTCACCACTTTGGACTAGCCGAATGTGACATTTTATGCCAGTTGATTACTCTAATTTAAAACATCCTTTGGTATACATCTGGCTAGGCATGATATTCTCAGTTTCTCAGGGTTGATTATATCTTAATAGAAGGGATTCCACTTGGACTTTTGCCTTTCCATGTGCTCATACAGCTATTTATCCTGTTCTTAAGCACAACATTATGACAATCATTTGCATGGAAAGCTATCAGTACAAAATTGCCTAATCATTTTTATTACAGTGTTTAGGAGAGTTAAATAGGAAGAGAATGGAGAAGATGCTTCTGAGGGTGGCATCCTGTCTGGTGAATTTTACAGTATAGAATAGTTTAGATTTTCACTGCAGTCACTTCAGAGAAATGAGCACCACCA
>NW_008680874.1:0-32800 GCF_000695815.1 Acanthisitta chloris | reverse complement strand
CTCCGCCTGGAGCCTGCCCGTGCGCTCGGGGTGGGTACGGGGAGCGTGGCTCTTCTCCCCCTCGCTTCTGACATCGGTCTGTGCGGCATCCACTTCTGCCAAAATTGTTTGGGTTTTTTCATTGTCTGAGTCCAGACACTAAGTTTAAAAGGAAAGTATATGTTATCTCAGCCTCAGTCCCCACATGGCCCTGGTGTGTAAGCCAGAGGGTGATTTATTCGCTTCGATACCTGAAGGGAGCCTGCCAGAAAGATAGAGAGGGACCTTTTATGAGGGCATGTAGTGACAGGGAAAGGGGAATAGCTTCAAACTGAGAGAGGCTAGGTTTAGATTCTATGTTAAGAAAAAGCTGTTTACTATGAAGGTGCCGAGGCCCTGGAACAGGTTGCCCAGAGGGGCTGTATGTGCCCCATCCCTAGCAGTGTTCAAGGCCAGGCTGAATGGGGCTATGAGCAGCCTGGTCTAGATTGGAAGTTGTCCAAGCCCATGGCAGGGGGTTGGAATTAGATAATCTTTAAGGTCTCTTCCAACCCAAACCATTCTACAATTCTGCAATTTATAGTACTAACTGAGTAATGTCACTTTGATGTGTCTGACAGCACTCTGGAAATAGCACTTCCTGACTTGTGGAAAGCAAAGGGATGAGGGGGTGAAGTAGGAGGTGAATCATCAGGGGATTTGGGTTTTCTTTTTCATGTAACCTAGACTCTAGAATTACACTGCTTTGTTTATAATGCAAGGCAGTTTCACAAAGCAGAGTCTCCTACAACATGTAGTAAAGATGCGTAGTACATTGCTGGTCATCAGTTTGTGCATCATAATTGGAAAAAATAAATTGATGATATGTGGACAAATGATGGAGGCTGTTGTGTGTATATACTCATTAATTTTTTTCACATAACTGCAGGTGCACAAAAGGCTGTGTAATGCTCACAGGGTGCTTTTTACACTGTGTGTTGCATGAGAAACTACATTTTTATCAGCACCCAAGAAAACTGTGAAAGGATGGTACGGTATATGCAGATGCTTTCCTAAGAGATGTATGTCACTGCTCTCTCAGTATACAGTTGTTTTTCCACCCTGGTCTCCATCACTGTGCTTCTCTTTCACAATAAACTCACATTAATCTCCTCCATCTGATGTATCAAGGATGTGCTAAAGTCTTAATCGCAACTCATAACTGTCCGTCATTTTACAAGCCAATATTTCTATCCATGGAGCAATAAAACAAAGGAACTTTATTAAGCTAATTATACATGTATTGTGATTGCTGCAACAAGAGAGTTTTTTTCCATAAGAAACTGAACTCATATGGATCTATCAGTGCTTTTTCAAGAGCAATTACAAAAGAAGCACCACTGACTGAGTGAAAACTCCTTTTAGCCTCCACAATATGCTCGTGCAATGAAATATGAAGAGCTCTAAAGAGATGCACACAGGGCTGCTCACATTTCCACAAACAGGACTGGTGGGAACTTTATGACACTGCATGTGATGCTTACGATAATAATACAATGGATTCATATCTCATTTGTCCAGCAAGGAGAAGGAATTGCTGAAGCAGGCATTTCCCAAAATAGACTAAATAAAAACATTTCTTCAGGAGAAAGTGATGCACCTCTATAGGAGTGTTCGATCCAGGTCCTTCTCACCTCTTTAAATATGGTCAATCTATATTGCATTAGAAAATTAGGTGTTTTCTTACACTGTCTTCACTGTCAGAGTTAGTAGCTACAAAAATGATTCATAGAGTTCTACTAACTCACAGGTGATGTGCACTCTCCATTGCCAGTGTATTCCTGCACAGTAAGCATGGGCATTTTAGTCAGATTTACTTAAATGAAGGCCTAATCAGGTTAAACTTAAAGAAATATTCCTAACCTTGAAGAGCACCTTGAATTTTGCTGCTCGTTTTAGATAAGAAAAGGGGTAATTATTTTCCCAAAACAGTTATCCAGGAGCACAGTGTATTAGCTGGTGCAATACATTTTATGCTATCATGGCTCAAGACTGGTATGCAAGATGATCACCAGTAATAAAATTTTCATTGTTCCAGATAGAGGACTGATATATTGAGGGCAAATTTTATATCTCAATAGAAATAATTTTAAAAAACAAAAACAAACCACAAAATTTTACTGGCTATTAGAAATGAAAAAAATGGATGGATTTGTGGGACCGCCTAAATTTGATTAGTCTCTCATTACTGGAAGCTTCGACTCCTTTTGTGTCTTCACCTCCTGGTTTGGACTCAGGCTAGTGCCTCCACTTTCCCTCTTTACCTGCTTGTTCCTTTGAGTTGTATATTCCCATAACTGCTTCCCAAGCCAGTTTGACTTTTTTTCCTCTCCACTGGCATTATTAACATGGATATATCTTCTACCACGTACTACTACTTGTACTGATCTGAAATCAAAATGTGTAGGAGTTCCACCCCTGGGGAAATTAGTCACCAGATCTCATCTGCATTGTCCCTTGTTGTTTCCTTACTGCACTCTACATAAGATGAACTTTAAAGAGCTGCCTACTCCTGACTCCTCACAAGCTTAGTTTCTGTAATGCAAATAACTTTAATATCTTCTGTATCTGATGGGATCGACCCCACTAAATTGATGATAGGTGGGCCAGCAGGGGTTATTGTTGTGTGTCTATGCTCGTGAAGTTTTTGTATGTAACTGCAGGTGCACAAATGAAGATGGTTTTGTAATTCTCTTAGTTTTGTGAAGATTTTTTTGTCACAGGCTCTTTTAGCACTTCGAATATGGGATGTGCTGTAACTTTAAATTTCCCTTCTGTTAAATGTTGTAGAGAGATGATCTTGAAAAGATGTTTTCTGAGTTTATTTTTTATGGATTTTTCAGTCTCCTTTTATTTTTATTTGTCATTTCTGTGACTCATTCATTGCAGGATGAAGTCTTATTATCTCTGCATCCTATTTTAAAAGCTGTCTATTCATAACATTTTTTTCCCTTCCTTACTGTTGTGAGTTCTGTCCTTTTACATTCCCAAAGTTGTCTGAAGATAAAAGCATATCAAAGACTCTATCTGACAAGGTCTTGATACCATTATTGATAATATCCTTACTGTTCTTCTGAGCTTAACTGTTGCAACTTCTAATTCTCTGTGAATTTCCTGCGTTCTGGCTCTTCACATATGTCAAAGAGCAGAAACCTTTCAAAGAAATACCAGGGCGTGTCAGGTGCAAAGCCCATGAATTCCAGGTGCCTCTCTGATGGGAATGCCAAATAGGGACAGTGATGCCCAAGCATCACTGACTGATATAGTTAAAATGAACCTTATGACTTGCCATCTGAAAGAAGATTGCAAAAAGAAAGGAGAGAAAGCAAAGAGAATGGGAACATTGGGAATGGAAGGGTGCAGAAATGGAGAAAAAGTTTAGATGACTTCCCCACCTGTGAAAATTATATTAACCATTTTCTCAATCTGCCCCTCGATTCATTTCAGAGTCTACTGAAAAGCGTTCCTTGCTTGATGTCACCCCAAGCTTTCTCATCTTTTACAGCAGAGTGGCAGGTTAATGGTTGGACTTGATTATTGTAGAGGTCTTCTCCAACCTTGATGATTCTGTGATCTTTAACTGTTCACTAGCTGCTATTGGTAAAAAAGTACACCAGTATCTGAAATGTAAAAAATCCCAACTGTTGGTTACTGTATATATATACAGTCTGTACTGGACCTACTGCACATGCACAGTAAAGACAACCTGAGCATATGCAGTAGCTGTGTGTTTATTGCTCTGACTACCAAATTCCTGAAATTAGTATTCTAAATCAGTAAGTAGGATGATAACACTCTTGTAAAGGTTTCTTTAAATGTCAGTGGAGCTGTATGTATAAAATCCTTTGTGCTTTCTGCAGGCAGGAACAGCATTTAGTTATAGTATTATCTTAAAGTCTATGATATGATCTCAACAGGTGCTTTAATGTGTATCGCTGAATTTTACTGGTTCTAGATCAGGTACAAAATACCCAGCCTAAACACATTACAAATGTTTGTGTTCTCAGCAGTGCAGATGCAAATTTAGAAGCTCATTTATGATATTACTAATTTATTGTTTCTATTTTCTTCCCTAGTGAGACTTTATAATTTTTCTGTTTTCCTTTTTTATTTTCCATTTAACTGGATCTATCTTCTGTGTTAAATTGCATATGCAGATATACAATTGACTTATAAAGTGCTGCAGAAAAAAACACTTGCTTCTAAATCATTACTAGACGATTTAATTCCATACAGATCATTGTATTTGGTGAGTCAGTCGAGATCAATATAAATGTCTACCATGAATGGAAAGCAAAAGGACTTAAAAAAAACCTAGCTGAGAAAATCTTCCTTCTGTGATGTTTGTTTAAAAGCACATTTTTACACCACAGGTAGTGAAGTCGGGATTTGTCGGCACAGGAGGTTGTCAAGACAGGTAATACCAGTAAATCCCCCAAACAGATTAGGCAAATTAATGGAGAACCGGCCCATAGACATGAGAAGCACAGGCATGGATGTGCCCGGTGACCTGCCAAGGCAGTGGTTGTGGTCTCTGAGCAGGATAGGGCTGTCTAACAACGGAAAGCAGCTCTCCCCCAGCAGTGTCTTTGGTCATCACTTGGGGGCAGCTAGATCAGACTCCCCTGGTAAGGCATTTCTTACTGTCATCTGCTGCCTGAATTTAGATCCCATCGAAGGAAACATACCAGGACCAGAAAGGGAATACATCTTCAAGAATGCAGACGAATAAGATTATTAGCCTTTACAACTCTGCAAGGAGCCTCTTGGCTTTTAGCATTTGCCAGATTCCAAACCCTTCAAAAGAGAGGTATAGCCCACAGATTTTTAATTAGCTTTACACAGGTAATAAGCATCTTCTTCCCTCAGAAATATAAAGCCAAATGAAACCAAACATTGGCATGTTTTGGGGTTGGGGCTTTTTTGCCAAAATGAAAATACTTCATTAAACTACCATTAATTGTATCTGCAGCCACTTCACAGAAAGAGCTGGCAAGGCAGCGCCTAACATACGTAACTGGTTTGCTTCACTTGAGGGCACAGTGCATTGCACACAATTTTTGGCTCATGGTGCATAATTGCCACATATATTTTCCCTTTTATGAACAAATTCTATGGTTGTATCATTTAAAATTAATAAACCACTGATAAAAGCTTTGATGTTATTAAAACATCTAGCATTTTAGTTTTTATCAAGGCACTTCCATAGTACTTTTGTACAATTTAGCACATTGTTTAGTGCACTTACTTCATAAAGACTGTTTATTCTAAAGGGAGCTTTTTCTGTAGTTTATTGCTTGGATAATATTAAACATCTCAAGATGGTCTACAGTTCTAGAAAAACTATATTCTTGAGAACTGTTAAATTGTCATGGGGTTACTCTTTTCTACTAATACTAATGCTGTACATCATTGCAAAGGATAAAAACATTTAAGTAATCAGTTCTTGGATTTGGAAGATATTCCCATTTTAGCCAACATTATATCATTTTTGTTTTTATTCTGACATATCTGTAATTAAATGAACAAGTCTGGGTCAAAACAGGAAATAATTCGTAAAATACTGATGGACTAACCATTTTGTAACATTAATTTATGGACCTGTAAAAACTTTGGTGGCATTAATAGAGCTCAATAGAATTTAATTACTAATTAGCACTTATAATATCTGCAAGCTATGTAATGTTTATTTGCCTCAGAAAATGAGTATTCCAAACTCCTGTCATTACCCCTACGCATCTCAGCCACATGGTCATATATTCACAAGTCTGGCCATTAATTAACTGCTGCACTTAGTTCAGAGTCTCTCCATTACAGAAGAAAAACACCCTAGTGTTGAGTGCCTCCTATTTAATACTCTTCTCCAGTGTTCGTCTTCCCTCAGCATTAATAACCAAAAATGGTACCAAAGAAAGAGGAAGTAAGATTCTGTTTCCAATCAATCTTTTAAAGAATCTACCAGGTTCCTCAACTTATGGTCTCATCACACAAATAAGAGGTTCCCTGCTGTTCACACACGGGGCTTACATCCTCCAAACACTGCAGAGTCACATCAGGCAGAAAGGACAAGAGGGAGAAAATTACTGAGGCAACTATTGTAGTGTAAATTGTGTTCTGGCTTGAGTCCTGATTTTTCTGAAAAGCGGGATATACCTGTACAGCAGTGATTTGACTTGAGATGCAGTTGGAATTGTATATTTTATGTTCTCAACTTTTCTACCTTTTGGACAAGTGTTGAAAATACAATAGTCATATATTGAAATACTTGACAGTGGAGTTAGATGCTCTTTACCCCATGTTCAACTGGAAGAAATATATTCTGAAAACGTTATATCGTCAAGATCCTAAAAATTATACAAATATTTGTATTTCTATCTTGAACACAGTTTTGAAGAAGTATATGCACAAATTTAGACTTAATTTTTTATAAATATTTTCCCTAACACAGACCTAATTTCTTGTTTTCTCATGTGACTTTCCTAGGTTTTGAAACTGAATCTTGGAGCTTGGATATCTTGCAATACCATTCCTCCAAGTATTAATATGGCTGTTTCATTTGTTACTGCATGCTTTTATATAGGCACAGTGATTTTTAGAGGCTCTGATACTACACATTGTTCAGTTGCTGTTTGTGAAGGCAGCAGAAAGTCACATGGTTTGTCATTGCTAATAAATCTGACATCATGACATCTGCAAGAGCTGTAATTGCCTGAATGTTCTTGGACAGTAACATGAACAATGTGAGACTTCTGAGTTTTTGGCAAGTTTTCAGAGCTTGTTAAGATGATTAAACAGTCTTGGAAAAATATGTGATTTTGATGACTACACCTTAAATATAAGGTATTTGTTGAGGATATTTTAATCTGTAAATTGATCTAAATTGTTTTATGTAATTGTCATTCAGTTGTATTCTTTACCATATTTTCCTACTCTGCCTCATATCTCCCTCTGAAGTGCTAAAAATTGAAGACTGTCAGCTGGCGTGTTTTGAATGGCAACTCTTACATATTTTTTTTGATCCTGTAAGCACTTTTTCAAAAGCCTCATACTCAAACTCACCTGTAGCCCTTGTAATAGATGCAGTGTATGCAGAAACCCATTTTCTCTACAAAACTTCAGTTCTGTCTTTAAAAACTGACGTTTTTCAAAATATCCAGAGAATGTTTCAGAAGTCAGTTTGAGATTGTGACTGTATGTATGCCTTCACCTAGTCATTTTTTTCTTAGTGAACTGGCAAAAATAAGTTTTAGCTCATGTCACACTGCTAAGTCAGAATAGCTGCCAAGCAGTGAGCTAGATGGACCATATTCTGTCTCCAGAATTAGCCACAGGGGTGATTATTAGTAAGACTGAGTCTCTCCAGTCTTCAGTGGCAGTAGGCAATGAATGACAGAGAGGAGAGGGGACATGGTTCATTTGCAGGTAGCTGGATGCACTCTGTTAACGTACTGGCATGTGTAGGCTGAGAGAATAAATGAGATATCGACAGAGAGACATCCAGCAGAGCTCCCGACCTGTCATTTTTACGGTCTTTTTCTGATCATAATTTCATTTGGTTAACATGTTAAATATAAAACACAGAAGCTTCAGTTGCACTCAGTGCAGAAAAGGTCATATGTTAAAACACTGAAGCTTACTTGTCAGCACTACTTAAGAAGACAAAACTAACCCAACACTTATGTTTCACCAGCACTATGGGTTTGTATATATACAGTTATTTTATTTTTAGCTTTATTATCATATATGTGTAGATGTCTGTGTAAGTAACACAAGGAAAAGATCTCCACTAAATCTCTCTTCACCTGTCTCTGATTTCCACCTTCTTTTACCTCTGATTTTGTCAGGTTTGCCTAAAGGTGTCAATTGTCTGATGGCATGCATTACCCAAGGATTTCTTTTCAAATGTAGGCACATTTTAGGGATGTTAATAATCGGAAGTATTCAGAAGCATGAAAATATGGAAAACTTTCTGCTGTTACCAATGAGCCAGTTTTGATTGGTTTTCAAAGTGTAAATGGCAAAAATTTACATTTTTGCAGTCCTTGGCAATGCCTGTTTCTGGTTTCATATAGGAAAATTTTATTAATAGCATCCTAAAGATACGAGATATATGACACATGCTGGGCTAAAAATATTTTTATTCAGTATTGAATTCCTTACCATCTTAGTTCACACATTCATCTTTAACTAGTAGCAAATTTCACGCAAAATATGCGTATTTGCATGTGACGGTGATAAAATTATAAGATGTTTTAATTTTCATTTTTTTCATAGAAAAGTAATTCTGTTTACAGGTATAAATGTATAATGGAATGGTGGCCATTAGGAAAGCTACCACTGTTTTGTTAGACTGTGTTTCTATTCTTCAGTTTATGGAACAGAAATCTGTGTTTCCTTACATAGTAATATTTTTGAAGGCTGTTTTTTTGTTTGTTTGGGGGCTATTTTTTTGTTTTGTTTTATGTTTTTTTGGTTCGTTGTAGGTTTTTAGTTATTGAAATCCTATGTATTGAATGTAGGCCATAGCAAAAGGGCCACCTAGCTATGTATACACACCTTTCCATTGCTAATGTCAGGAGCAGAAGAAAGAGTATCCCATATCTATCTATTGCTGTGTTCACTGCCTGAAGAAGGCAGATATATACTTATCTCTAGGAGAGGCATTTGTTATAAAAACATACCTTGAAGTTATCTCTTAGTTTGCACTAAGCAAATATTCTCCACAAATGCTGAAAGACACCTGGATTAGACAGCTATAACAGAGGTTCAGCCAGCACAAAGTAATTCAACAGCTCTTTAAATAAGAAGGCTGTAGTTGAAGAATGTGAATACTGTTTCCAGTGCCAGCAGGTCTCTCTTTACAATTTAATTAGCTCTACAATTAGAAAATAACTAATTTCAAAAAGAATCCATTTGAGCTGTGTGACCCTTTCAGAAAGCAGTGTGTAAATTCTCTGTTACTAGTGCTAGATAATAATTTGTCCAATATGAACCACAAATCACTCTCTTAGATCTCAGTCTTGTAATTCTCTCAAGTCTGGGGTCCATTACTGGCTCACACTTTAGTAGAAAGGTGACCACAGGTTCATATCACCTCGCTGTGGATGGATTAAACAGCATTTAGCTTCAAAGTGAGAGATTTGGCCCCAGATTGTGCCTCCCAGCTTTCTGTTTTAGCTCCAAGCCACTTATTTAACTGCCTGAAAGCTTTATCAGTACATAGACATCTCTCAGTAAAATGACAAGCTGTTGGCTAGCATTTCTCCACAAATATATGCAGAGGAATGAAGATGAAGAATAGCATATTCTTCTGTTTCCTTATTTTGCTCTATTCAGAACTTCATCTGTTTCATCAGGACCTGTCAAAAGTGATGACAGAAACCTGATTAATGGTAGGCAGCGGCCTTGACACCATTCAAGCAATGATGCTGTTTGTACACAGATGTCAGCTGAGATGGACTGGCACAGGAGAGGGTGTGCACAGTTCTCCGGAAGGGCAGCAGCAGCTGCTGTGTGTGCACTCCCAGCACAACGGGGAGCGTTGCTGGGAACTGTTATTAGTGGACAGCTCATCTTCCTCACTGCTAGCATGAGGTCAAAACTGCAATCTAGCCCCAAATTACTGCTTGATGGGTTGTACGCTCTAAAATGACATGAACCTGCTCGACTTTAGCAGCAGCATATTTCTGTCTGAAGACCAGCTGCAGCCTCACCGCTGTGCATTTATAGACACCAGCTGACATGCGGTTTACAGTGCATGCCAACTAATGAAAAAGGAGTTTAATTAAAGATTTTGTTGTTGTTGGTGGTGGTGGTGGTTCTGTTTTTAAAGGAAATATTCTAAAAATTGAAAGATGTAGGTAGGGCACCCCTGTGGGCAACCTGAGGCACTGTACAAAGGACTGTCAATGCAGGACAAGACTGCTTTTCTTTGCTCTGACGACTAAAGTGCAGCAGAAGCACAACTTGGGAAAATGGGAAACTCTGTGATATGCAATAGATAGAAGCATGATTTAGCAGTCATACCAAAAGATACTCAGAAACAGAGGAATCTTTATCAACTTCTATTTGGTGACTAGGTACATTAGAATCATAGAATCGTCAAGGCTGGAGGAGACTTCTAAGATCATTGAGTCCAATCATTAATGTGCCACTGTGCTGTAACCCCTAAACCTTAAACCACATCCTCCAGTGCCAGATGCAGATGCCTCTTGCACACTTCCAGGGCTGGTAACTCCAGCATCTCCCTGGGCAATCTATTCCAGTGCCTGACCACCCTAACACTGAAAAATAATTTCCTAATATCTAATCTGAATCTCTTCTGTTGCAGTTTAGGACTGTTCCCTCTAGTCTTCTCACTGCAGGCATGGCAGAAGAGACCATCCCCAACCTCTCTACAACCCCTTTTCAGGTAGCTGTAGAAAGCAATAAGGTCACCCCTGAGTTGCCTCTTCTCAAGGCTAAGCAAACCCAATTCCCTTAGCCATTCCTCATACAACATATGTTCCAGGCGTTTTACACGCCTCGTTGCCCTTCGCTGGACTCGCCCCAGCACCTCAAGGTCCTTTTTAAATTGAGGGGCCCAAAACTGGACACAGTACTCAAGGTGTGCCCTCACCAATGCCAAGTACAAGGGGATGATTACTTCCCTAGTCCTGCTGGCCACATTACTCTTGACACAGGCCATGATGCCATTGGCCTTATTGGCCACCTGTGCACACTGTTGGCTCATATTGATCCAGCTGTCCACCAGCACTCCCAAGTCCCTTTCTGAAGACCAACTCTTAAGCCACTCCACCCTCCAGCCTGTAGTGCTGCATGGTTGTTGTGTCCCAAGTGCAGGACACAGCACTTCGGGGTCATCACAACCAAGTGTCTTCAGTGGTGTGAAAAAAGAACCTCAAACCCCCCAAAAGCTGGTCATTATCCCTTAAAGACATTTATCAGATTGCATATACTAAGCCAGCAATTATCTTTAATTCATTCTGCAACCTTTTAAAATAGTTTTTAAAAATACCTTATGCATACTCTAGATTCCAGCTTTTCCTTCTACACCCAGCAGTCACTGATGCAAGTAGCGGAACCTGGGTTACCTGGCAAAGAACAGAGTAGAATTTACAGACAGTCTATAGACAGTGAGAAGGAAAACTGATTTCCTCCATGTCCCCTTGAAGAATATGAAGGGAAAATGTAATGAATTAAATTACTTTGCTAGTATAGCAACTATTCTAAGACAAAACACTGAAAAAAGCAATGCATGACCTGTAACACTAACAAAAGAGATAATAGAAACATTCTTTAGCTCCTCAAAGGCTGTAGATTTTTAAAAAAGCATCTTTTCACCACAAAATTACAGATTAGAGCTGAGTTTTCATAAGCAGCTAAGAGAGATAGATATCCCAAACCTGTTAACAACAAGGAAACTGGACACTCAGTGTTGCTAGGCACCTTTGCAACATACATATCTAGAAATTACAGAAGAAAGAAAGTCTAGAAAGTCTTCCAGTTCATTTTTGCATTGAAGGGAAGAATGTACTATCTAGTATTTATGAAGGTTTTATTTAGCCTATTTCCACTGTTTCTAATGATTTCTTATGTATGACTTGTGTAATTATTCTGAACTCTTTCTTTTTTACTTTATGTATTTTTGACTAAAGATAAATCTTGTTTCTCTGCATTCCATTTTATGTGCTCACATTTTCATTCCTGACAGACAACAGACTATTTATACCCTTCTGATTCTAACACCCTCTATATATTTATCATTGGGTAGCATGTTGTTTGTCTCCAACTTCTTCCCTCATGCAATTTCTATACATATTCATTTTTATTCATTTTCTTAAAACATTAGTTTCTACAAGCTTTTCCTTATCTAAAGAAATTCAGGATTAATCAATGTGATTTACAAGCTGTAGCACATAAAAATGCAAGCCCACTGACATCATTGCGATTGCACACCAGCCTAAGGTGTGTATTGGTTATTTTTCAAAAAGAACCTAGTTCTTTACCCTTAAGAACTTAGGTTTTCTCCTAAATATTTTTCTTGCCTTTCAGAAAAATAGAACTGTCAAATCTTGATAACAAAATACTAGGATGTAGAACAGAGGGAGAAAAATATCCCTCAGTACGACTCAGTCCAAAAATATTTCTGGTTTATATTTTATTCAGATCAAGTCAGAGATGATTTAAGCAATATTTTACAACTAATTTTAAAAATGCTTTCCAGATATGAGGCCTTGTATGATAAACATTCATGCTGAAATTGTTTGACAATTACCAGCTTCAAAAAGCAGAGCTAAATAGGGTGACACTGAGATAACCCCAGCTATTCTGCTGCTTCTAAGATAAAATGATATATTGCAATAAAGTATACAGCTACATTTACAATTCTTTCTGAGAAAATGAGCAGTAATTCACCACTACAGAAATTCCACGGACTTTATAATCCATGAAGGCTTGAGTGCTCTCTGAAAGAATGCCACTAGAAATCCACGAAGATCCTGTTACTTAAATATTTCATCACAAGTTATTTGTTATTGATGTGACAGTTTTCATAGTTAGCACAGCAAGCTATCTCATTGAGCAGCACTAAAATGTCCTTTTCTAGAAGAGACCCTGTCCTCAAGTGTGAAGGATGTTTAAATAAAACTTGCAGGCATGAGGGTGTGCATACACGTAGTCACAGGTGCTTTTTAGTAGCAGCCCTCTGCTTGTCCTCCAGCCTTAAGTCTGTTTTTTTCATTAAACCTCACAACTCTAGTTTTCACTTTTTAAAGAAATTACTTTCGTAGTTCACACTGCTTCAAGTTGGTTGAGAAGAATTGAATACAGCTGTCAGCTGAGACATGCATTTGAAGAAGAGCAAGTACAGGAGGGGATGCCAGGGATCCGGCCACCACATCCTGGCTGTGGTCTCAGGCCAAGTCCTGTGCTTTAAGGAATCCTAGGGGCTCAGTTTTGTATTTGGACAATTTAGGAAATAGTTGCAACTCCTAAGCTTTCAACAGCATTACACAATTATCTTGGTATTTGAGAGGGTAGAGAGACTTCCACTTTAGATGAAGCATCCCACACTGGGCAAAGCTTTAAATAGATTATCAGGTTTAGATAGGATGTTAAGGCAATGATGATCAGGTATCATAAATCCTGTCTTTGTATCTTTCCATGACACAAATAAAGCTAGTGTTTTTCACTCTCTGTTACTCTTTGTTTAATCTGAGCTGTTAACATTGCAAATTTTTGACTTTGAAAGACTCTAAACAGTTTTGAAGTTTCAAGCTGCAGTTGTAAAATAGAATTTTCTGAAGTCGACGCTCGTTCTTTTGATAACAGATGAGTCAGAGAAGAACGTAGACATGGGCTTCTTGCCTGTAAACTTATATTAATAGAACTTCCTTGTTTGAGAAAATTGCTCAGAACTTCAAAAAGAGATACTGGCCCAGTTGAAGTAAACACTCTTAAGTGCCCGGATATGACTAGTTTTGGAAATAAAAGGTATTGATATTAGAGACAGTTTAGCTCAGCAGTGTATCAGAACAGCTGCAATGAACAGCACAGCAATTCAGGATGCATTTTAGTGCTTATTCCTGGCATGGAAAAAACTCTTGAAAAATGTGGGAAAATACAGCAAGGTACTGTGGATTGCCAGATATGTTACGTAGTCATATGTTATATGACTGTAACTTCTAGTTTGGCTATAATATTATGACAATTAAAGCAAAAATAAATTATGAGCTATCTAATCATAACTAAGACTGACAGAAAATGTCTATGTTTAAATTGCTACTTTATTTGCATACAAAGGAGCAGATCAAATTTTTAAAGAAGACTGGGTAGAGACCATCAGTGAAGGCAAAAAACACAGCACTTTTATAGATTTATATTGTGCTGTAGCACTGAGGTAGATTTATAATTGTGTGGAGGGGTTTATCCCCAGGTATCACTAAAATTACTGGGGCTACAACTCGAAACACTGGAATGGCTGGCCATTAAACCTAAGAAAGAGGAAAACAAAACAAATGGTCAATCATACTCATCATTATACGCTTCCTTATATTAGTAGTTGTATATTATAAAAAAAATAAATCTAACATCCCAGAATTTGTTCTTCCTTTTCCTTTTTTTTTTTAAATAGAAATTAGTACTCTACTCTGGCACTCCATGTGATTTTATGGCTTGTTAAATCTCTGTTGGAAATCCTAAACATATGGGAAAGTCCTAAATAGAAAATCTTAATGACTATAATAATTACATTTATATACCTGACACAGGAAAAAGTTCCCATTGATTTTCAAATTAAACTTTTCAGCCAAAGGAAAGGGGACATAGAAACAGCAGTATTAAGGAAATTGGTTATATACCTTTCAATGGAGACATATTATCTGTACTATGTATTACATGTAACTGTTCCCATAACATGTAGTGAAAAGACATTAGAACTTGGGAACTGGAAGAGCCAGGAAAATGGGAATACAGCTATCTTCATTTGTTACCTTACAGATTATGTAACTCATTTGTTATGCCAGAGTGCTGCTTATCCTACACACACTGATCAATGTGAAATAAAATTTTGCATTATTATTAACAATATAAAATAGATTAAATTTTCTTTTACTTTGAAATGTCCATAATTGAAATTGAAACTCCTGGAGAGAAATGCTACAGAGACATTTGGTTCAGAGTCCATTGAGTTTTGTATAATGCAAGCCTACTTTATAAACAACTGCTGAGTCACAAAAAATTATGTAAATGATATACAGAACAAATTTATTAGATCAAACAGCCCATCTCTTGGCTGTTACAGGATTGTTCTTTATACTGTCTAGTACAGTCCACTTTGTTATCTTCCTAAAGAACAGTTAATGTAGTTTGAATCCCCTTACTACAGATTTTGCATTTAAGTGGATGTAACTATCATGCCATTGCTATTTTAGGTCAACTCTGAAATGGCTAGTGTCCTCCTACCTGCTTCCCCCAATTTAGCATAGCTTAAATGGACATCTTCATGGTCACATAACCTTTCTGAGGATCCTGAGATTTGACAGCAACTGCAGCAAAAATACCCTATATGATATGCTACTACTGGAATCATATTTAATGTCCTTTAAATATGCCTTGTGAGAAAATTAAACATAAATAAGCATCTAAGAACACTTTTGGGTTGAAATAAACCTGCTTCAATGTAAGCTTTCTTTTTTTTCTTTTATTTTCCCCTCTGGGGTTTTAACAGCTCTGAACCCTCTGATAAACCGAATTCACACTTTTTCTTTTTCTCTGCAGGCTCCTCTGTTGTTTCTTGTGGGCAAGACCCTCATTCCTCCACTGAGGACTCTCTTTTATTTTTAAATATTCTTGCTATTAATGCCAGCAGATGTGGACAACTGGGAAAATCGCTGCTAACTTCTTGTTTCTTTTTATCTCAGTCTACTGGTCATTTGCATACATTGTCGTGTAGTTGGGCTACAACAAGGACTGTCCTAAATGGCACATTGCAGCAGATTTGCATGAATAACAATAACAAGCAGTGAAGGCTCACAAATGGCTTTGTTTGCTAATTTGTAATGTGGAGGTCAGATATAATGGAATCTGACCTCCGAGGGTAAGAGGAATTGCCCATATGCTGTTCCCAGATCCAGAAACAAAAGCTCTACACATAAAGTGAAACTATTGTTAAACCACTGTTACATGGAGAACACTTGATTCTTTATTTCTTTGTTTGTTCTGTAAGCCATTTTCTCAAAACTTTGTTACATTGTGCAGATTGCAACCAAGATCTGCTGTAACTTGGAAGCTTTGTCTTGGCCAAGATTTTAAAAAAAAAAAAAAAAAGGACCAAATTGTTACAGGAAATTCCAATTATTTTCTCAGTAGCTAAAAGTAGACAAAAATATGAAATGTCATTTATCGAAGATACAATAAAAATTGAAGTAAAAACATATTAATATTTTATTTGTGTTATTTTGAATTTATAGAGGTAACAACAAGGAAGTTTACTTCAGTCTAATGGGCAAATAGGACTTGACAATTTTTGATTATTAGCAGCTTATTTGATCCAGACATTAAATGTTTAATAATGGGAATGGTACCTGAACCACCGGCACCGATTCTCTTGGCAAAGTTTCCCAGCAGATGTTTCAGCACTTGCATAATGGTGAGGGCTTGACACGTAAGATGAATTTGCTGCCATTTCTAATTAAGTTGCTGAGAGGCAGGTGAGGGATATAAGTTATTTTATACATGCAGAATGGAAAATAGGCTGGTCAAATGCAAGGGCTGGCTTACATTCTTGCTCAGGCTGAATGGGCCTCCAGCTGCTTCTCTGCCACCCCAAATGGGTGTGCAGGTGCAATGGCAGGTGGAGGTTTAACAATTTGAGCTTCTTTTCTCTTGCTCTTTTGTACCTCATCCAGGGCAACACTTGTATGATTACCTTCAAATGAAAGTGAGTCTGAGTGATTATCCTGGTTTTCCCTGCATCTGAATTTCAGGTGTTGAACATCTGCATGTCCTTCCTCTTCTCTTCACCTGAGGTTGGAGATGCTCAGGGATGCCTCAAGACCTAGTCACAAGTACTATCCAAATTCAGACATGGTCATGCCCAAAATGAGAAGGCCCTTATCATGCACTATGCATTTTTTTGCTCGTGTGAGATCTGTAGAGCTGACACCATCAATGCCTTTGATGCTCAGGTTTTAGTCATACCACTGAACCATTCCCCCCATGCATCCTTGTGCGTCAGGCCCTGGTTCGTGTTCGATTTCAGCCAAGGGAACAGTGAGACAGCCTGTTGGGTGTGGGTGCCCAGGTTTTGGCAGTGGTGTGACTGCTGGGGTGACCTCTGTAAAAATAGATTAGGACCTGCCCTACACCTCACCCAGACAGTTCCAGCTGGCTTCAGCCCACCCACTGCAGGGCATGGCTGAGCCCTGCTGCCAGGATGGTGATTTCTCTGGGAACGTGTATTTAAGAAAGGGTAAAATCACAGCAGCTCACCTGAGGTTGGAGATGCTCAGGGATGCCTCAAGACCTAGTCACAAGTACTATCCAAATTCAGACATGGTCATGCCCAAAATGAGAAGGCCCTTATCATGCACTATGCATTTTTTTGCTCGTGTGAGATCTGTAGAGCTGACACCATCAATGCCTTTGATGCTCAGGTTTTAGTCATACCACTGAACCATTCCCCCCATGCATCCTTGTGCGTCAGGCCCTGGTTCGTGTTCGATTTCAGCCAAGGGAACAGTGAGACAGCCTGTTGGGTGTGGGTGCCCAGGTTTTGGCAGTGGTGTGACTGCTGGGGGGACCTCTGTAAAAATAGATTAGGACCTGCCCTACACCTCACCCAGACAGTTCCAGCTGGCTTCAGCCCACCCACTGCAGGGCATG
Organism: Acanthisitta chloris; assembly: GCF_000695815.1. NCBI lineage: Eukaryota > Metazoa > Chordata > Aves > Passeriformes > Acanthisittidae > Acanthisitta > Acanthisitta chloris. Next base: position 15,397 of record NW_008680874.1, on the reverse strand, counting down.
GCTGAGCCCTGCTGCCAGGATGGTGATTTCTCTGGGAACGTGTATTTAAGAAAGGGTAAAATTGCTGCACAGCAGCTGTGAGAGAGAGGAGAGAAAAAAAGTGAGAGAAACAGCCCTGTAGGCAGCCAGGATGGAGAAGAAAGAGGGGGAGGAGCTGCTCCAGGAGCTGAAACAATGATTCCCTGCAGAACAGGAAGACCATGGTGATGCAGGTTGTCCCCCTGCAACCTGTGGAGGACCCCAGACTGCAGAAATGCAGGTGGCCATGTCCTGAAGAAAGCTACAGCCTGTGGACAACACACAGAGGAACAGGCTCCTGGCAGGAATTGCAGCCTGGGATGGAGGACCCATGCTGGAGCAGTCTTTTCCTGAGGGATTGTACTCCATGGAGGGGACTCATGCTGCAGCAGTTCATGAAGGCCTACATCACATAGGAGGGACCTCATGCTGGAAAATTAAAGAGTGGGGGGGCAAAAGATCTGTTATGGACTGACCTCCCTTCTGGCAACAGGGAGGACATAAAAGAATGAGGACTCAAGGAGTTGAGCCTGGGAACAAGGAGGAAGGGGCGGGGAGAGATGTTTTTTGGTTTTTCTATGTTTCTCATAATGGCAATGGCAATAATTGGTGAGCAACATCCCTGACTTTACTTCAGCTCATGAACTTTTACATCTTATTCTCTCCTGTCCTATTCAAAAGATGAGTGAGAAAGCATCTGGGTGGGCACCTAGCAGCCAACCAAGGTCAAGCCACCACAGGCAGTCAAAGAAGTTTGTGTCCATGGTAACTCATCTGAATGACTGTCATTTAAGAACTGTTTCTTGCAGAAGTGCTGGATGTTACTTTGTCATTGTAGGTTTCTTTAGGGAGTGACACAGTGCTAGAGTTCTCCTGCGTATCTTGTACAATCAGCTCCCATAGATCTAGGAATGGCTTATGGTTTCTTGAGATATGTATGGTGACTTCTGCGCTAAGGTGCATATCTTCTGAGGAAATTTCCAATTTCTAGATACACATATTTCTGATTTTTTCCCCATTGCCTGAAAATGGTATGTTTCCAAAATATGAACATTATTTCAGTGACGTTCATCTTATGTAATGTTTAGAGTTTCTTAACGCAGTCCTATGATTACAGCTAAAGTAGCATGCAGAGCTTGACTGGGATTTTAGATATCAAAAAATGAAGAAAACTATTTACTAGCTTCCAAACATCAATGGCATTATCAAAATAATGCTTGGCTGAAACTGTGGATTTTCTGAATGGGAGGAATCGCAAATCCTGTTAAAGACCTTCCCTATATATGTGATCCTAAGAAACAAAGAGAATTGCTTTATGTGTTTCGGTGTTTATTCTTGCCCAATTTATTTAAAGAAAAGCACAGCTTTAGGACACTGAAAGTATCAGCTCGTGGCAGCAATTTTCAATAAAATGGGTGATGGTGTGAGTAGAAGCATTAGACATTTAGAAAATAACTTTGATAAAGGACATAGATAAGTAACTTCACAGCTTATATCAGTTTTCAGAAGAAAAAAGCATGGTGGTGTACTTCCAAGTACTGAGGAAAACTGTTCAGAGGTACAGGATTTCTCCTGTCTGGCAGACAGCTCCTCTCTTGGAATTCCAAAGCTCTGTCTTCAGTTTGTGTCTTAGGCATTTTGTCAGTGTGACAAACAAGAAATTATGAAAACTTCTTCAGTAGAACAGTTTTCTCTGGCAATTTGAAGAAGCCATGAGTTTTGTTAAAAACCAACAACTATGAAATGGCCTGCTGATGAGCAGAGAAAGCAAATGGCTTCTGGATAGCTGGAGATTACCAACTCAGCCAAGACTTCTTTCTTGTTCTGTGATACCACTGATTTCATACTCATGCCTAATGCTAATGTTCCACCTGACTTTCCTTTTTACATTGATGTGCTTTCTCCAGATGCCACTCCTCTGTGGTGATCATTGTCATGCAATGAGAAAATATCGTGACAAACTCCACAGAGACAGAACAAAGTAACTCGCTCTGTAACAGTGTCATCTAACAGAAAGTGACCTCTGCCAGAAGGCAGACGGAAGATGCTGGTTTATCATCTTTTAATTAGTATCTTGACAAGAGGTGAAAGAGAGAATATTTATGATTAGAACTACAAATATGATTTTGAATGTGGTCAGATAACAATGCACTTAATTCTTGGTATTAACACTTTAGTAATGAAGTCAGTGTCCTTTTTAGATAGCAAAACTGTCCAACTTCGCAAAAAGTTTCCTGGCTACAAAATTTTGCAATAATACTTCACAATTTTTTAGAATCAGCTTTCTTTTGGTGTACATTTCTTCAAGATGGATGACATTCATTCAACATTAATTTGGAATATAAAGTAGACTTCCTGTAAGCTTTAAGAACTGCTCCCCACCTAAAGCTGCCAACAACTTAGTTTCTTTGCCTGCAAAAAGCCTAACTGCAACTTTTGAAAGAATCTGTTATGGAGGAAAGCAGATTTAGCTATTTCAAAATGAAAGAGCTGAGTAGTTTGTATAAATATTTGATTCTGTGCTTCTAGACAGTTAAAAATCCAAACCTGATGCTTACACTGTTAAACTTTTCCCACAGTTTTGCAAGAACTGACAAGGTTACAGCCTGAGGTAGTGTGGTTGCCAGATGTCACACCATTAGGTACAATCTTAGACAGAATAGGTGTAAGTAGGGAGAAACAAGACTTAAAATAACTCTTCGTGTAATATTTTTCCTGTCAATGCTCTTCTAACAATGTATGTGCTGTTTGTTATTTTATAGTGTTAGGTGGATCTCAGTATTTTTTATTTAACAGAAATCAAGTATTTAGCTCAATTTATAGTTTAGTGGGAAAAACTGTAGCTCTTTATCCTGCGCAAACTGTGTTTTTAATTACCAAGCTTTGCACAGGAGAAAAGCCTTTGGCCACATCAGTTCCTACCAGTGACCTATGATTTCTTTGAACTGAACATTTGTGCAATCACTTTCAGATATATTTGTTATCCACTTTAATATATTGTGCTCAATAGAAAGCCTAGGGTTTTTTTTCAAGCAGGGGCAATATTTTTTTCAGAACACCTCTCTTACCTTTGAAAGTCACTTTCTGTACTGGGATGCACATAAATAAATCATTGCCTCACTTCATTGGTTTTTGATGCACGTTTTCTGCAGGTCATTCTTCACTGAATGAAAGCTATATATCTTCAGTAGCCAGCTTGATAACATCAAGCTGGTGGTGGTTAGTTCTTCTGAAACTTTCAGAGAAACTGGAAAACTGCAAGACATTTTCTATACTTTTACTTTCTTCAGCCTGTCTCTCCTGGACTGTGAATTCTTATTTCTTAAATAAGGTTTAGTATGGGAAAGTATTTTACCTGCTGAAAGTTTTCTAGATGCTACTTTTCATTATAAAACAAAGTTACGCTTACTAAAACAAGTATTCAAGTTTTCTTCCATAAGAAAATTAGTGGTGCAAAAGGAAGAATATAACTTGTACAGAGAAATGAATATATGTGGAAATATCTATAGAGATATGTCTGTACCTGTATTCTGTTTGCAAAAAAAATGCTGTTCTCCAGAGCGGTGTATTCAACTGATTGTATGCACCTGCACAGATAGGGGAAGGGATTAAAAAACCCCCATTTAATAGTATTCTAGCATACAGCTGTTTTGCAGCAGAATGATGGAGGCCAAGGCCTGACACATTTCACAATGTGGCCAGTGCTGTTATGCCAGTAGACTCAGGAAAATATATATATTCTCTGGTATGGAACTGATGCAGTGGAAAATACTAGGCTGGAAAGCAAGTCTGTAAATCATTATATCCGATCACCAAAACCATATCCAACCATAGATGTTTAATACAGGAAAGTCTATAAAAACATCCATTCCTCTTCCAACATGCTCTCCAAATCATCCTTAACCAGACAAATAAGAAACTTCTAGCACCAGGAACAATAAAAGTTGTGGTGTTATTGAACAGTAAATCTGAACTTTGAAATAAGGAAATGAGCAAGACTGACTTTGTAACATTTAAAACTATTAAAAATTATTACTCTTTGATGTGTGTAAGTGCGGCAAACTATACATAACAGTATCATTCACCCTTACACAGAGCACCATCATTAAAAATTCAGGTCAAAGGAATATAGAAATTATTGCATTGCAAAAAAAAAAAATAGGGAAAAAAGAAAATTCTTGTAAATAGACTGACCAGTGTAATACATTCAGTGTCATGGTGAGGGAGGTAGACCATGTATGAAACCCTAGTAGACCACTGCATGTAAGTAAATAGTTGTTCTATGCCTGTTTTCATATGGTGTTCATTAGAAAAACAAAAGAAGTGCCTCCAGCAGTTTTTCCTTAGAAGCAGACAATACAGCTTTTGTCTTTTGAATCTGCATAAGAGAGTCACAGACTGGAAAAAACATCTAAGTTCTCCTATGAATTAATGATATCTAAAAATAACAAGAATGAAATATGTTTTGATTATCAGATGAATGTTAAAGTGTAAGTAATGCTCTATTAAATTTCATTCTTAGAGAAAAATGACCCTTTTCATATTCATTGCCTATTTGCTCAGGGCAATCTTGCTAAGAAATCTAACAGTGAATTATCATATACAAATTAAACTTTGATATGAAAGAGCCCCTCAGGGAGCTGGTGGGAACTACCTGCATATAAATAGTAACAACATGGTATGGAAGAATGTAGTGACTTACAGTGTAGTGATAGGTAAAGCAATATAAGCTGCTACAGAGAAATAAAGTCACCATAGTGACCATCTTAAGTGCCAGTAACCTGAAAGTTTTCATGGCAAGGCAGACACTCACTTTCTATCGCACCAGGGACCAATTAGTAAATGATTGGCTAGAAAGAGAGTCTCTGGTAGTATCAATTAGTGCAATTTCAGTGAAATGAATCCATTTTCATCAAAGATCAGCCACTCTAGCATACCTCCACAAGCAGAATGGAAAATCTGAAATCACTGAGCATTCCCAGAAAAGTCCTCCTCTGGCATAAAGTGTGTAGTCAAGGGTAGTTATTTTGATGTTTATGAATGATGTTCCTTCTAGAACCTTCACATAATTTTTTTCTATAAATGCTTTAGAGCTCTTACCTGGTAGGGAAGATAAATTCTAGAACCAGAGCAGTAGTCAGCTGAAAAAATAGTCCAAAAAGCTGGTGACTGTTGCTGAAGCCCCATTGAACTTTGGTCAAAGCACAATGCCTTCCACTCATCCTGTGGTTCTCTTAACTATTCTCATTGCAGTATCAGTAAATGAGGGATTTCTTATACTGAGGATGTGGTTTCAGCTCACACTCACATGGTGTGACTGTGGGCTGCTCATATGTGGGTGATCCTGCTCTTCCCCTTTCCCTCCCAAACTTGTATCGGATAGAGCAAACACACATCACTGCGAGTTGGATCAGCTTGTCAAACTGTCAGAAACTAACACACCTCATTCCCTGACAGACCCAGGGCATGAACAGGGATAGAGTTGATTCTGCCCTGCAGCAGCACAGTCTCCAGGCTCAGTCCAAGGGAAGCATCGCGGACACACTACTGGGAGTGAAGAATGAAGAGATGCTTGCAGATTTGACCGGTTGAAATGTATATGACACAACAAATCACACGCAGTATTGTAGCTGATTTCAAAATCCCAGCCCTATTTATGGGTGTTGGTTTTGCATTACATGGTGTGTAGATTGCTCAGGAACTTAAATTAACCATATCTCCCAAAGGGTGCCCTCCTCCCAACCTGACATGTGCAAGCTCAAGAAGGAGCTGCAGACTCCACGTCACAGACACCATACAGGCACAATTACAGTAGTATTTTTATCAAATATAAAAAATCATATTTGGTTTCACTGAAACAGATAATCCTAAAATGCTGCCTTCATCATTAACTGAAGTCTGATAAGTTTCCTCTCCCTTCCTCCCATACATGTCAAATATAATCAGCCACAGAGCTCCTCTTGGTGTTCCGTAAGAGCAGAAAAAAGTCCAGAAAATTACTAGCCTGGGTTTTGAAGATGAAGACTGAAAAGACAGAAATATAATTAGTTGCCAAACATCTTAAGTTTATGACACGCTGGTCTCATCAAACTAACTGAATGTTTTGTGAGCCTCAAATTTGCCTGCTAAGTGAAATAGTATTAATGCAATAGACTGCTACTGATCTTGCTATCAAAAACGTCCTCAATTAGGATTTAATACACTTAAAAGATTTACAAGGCTGAACCTGAATGGCATGGACAAAGGAGCTAAACTGTCAATTAGTATTTATTGATAACAGTTCAACTAAGAATGAACAACTGTCTGCAATAATTTGATGTAATGATCAATAATAGTAAAAAAATTTCTTAAAAATTTAGAGCATTAGTTAAATACACCATTTTTACAAGAGCAATTGCCTCTTCTAACACAATAAAAATAGGCACTTCTGTTTACATTCATTTGCTTTTGATGTTCCATTTAGCTAAATTTGATGTTTTTAATGAAAAATAAAAATAGTTTAACTTGCACTGAATCTGAAACAGGAAAGTTTTAAAATTAAATTCCATTAATTTTGTCTTTACCTTACTACAGGAAAGGTTTACCATTAAGTAGTATACATAATACTGCCACTCTAGTTAGCATTTAAGCAAGAGTGAGGAAGCTACAGTCATCCTTTATTGAACAGCAATTTTGGTAAGGATTTACGTGGAATAAAGACTTTGTTTTGAATTTTTCCCTATAAAAATTGAATGCTAGATGTAAGGACCTACCTTTAATTATCTACATATAAAAATTGCTCCCACCAGATATAAGCTTGCATTTTACCAGTATTTAAGCATTTTCTTCTTTTTTTCAAAAAAGGGTATCACTATGAAAAAACCATATTCTGTATTTGTCAATGTGTTCTATAACTTCTTAATATTAGTGTTACATAATATGTTTTTCAGTACCCTTGTTTCACTCTCTCTTGTTTTTTCTTTTTTTTTTTTTTCCCCCAGATGAGACAAATGGAGATTTTATTATTTTTTCTGTAATGATAAAATAGCCTTCTGGTGTCATCATAGTGAGATTGCATAGAGGGTTTTTTTGTAACTGTTGAATACTATTTAAATCAACATTTCTCAATTCATGCACTTCACTTTTGTTAAGTATCCTTCAGCTTTACAGTGATTAATGTTTTCCATGCTGCCTATCAGCATATTTATAAAACCAAGAGTATGTTTTATTTACAGCAAAGATATGATAGAGATGAGTCATAAAAGAAGAGAAAAATCTGCATTAAGAAAAACCTAGCAGAGCAGAGAAAGAATTGTTTTTTCAAAGGCATGAAGATCCATGATGCACCTAACTGATGTATCTAAGTGCCCTTCACATCATTGAAATTCTGCCCTGAATTCATGTTACTTAGTAGAATGACATTGCTTCCATCAAAGGATGCATTTTCTTTTCTGGCACAAAATTTGATATCCAGCTAGACTGATTTTTACCCACAAGAGACTGTGTTTTTGTATTCACCATGTGAGCACATTTTGCAAACACATTAACCTCCTTTTTTACCATCTTATTTATTGGCTTCAGCTCAAAGACCTCGATTCCAGGGTTTATTATATCATTCTTAGTGTTGTCTTTACTGATGTAGTTTTTGTGGTGTATAAGGGAGCACATTCAAGTCTACTACATTTGCAGTGGGAAGAATATGATGATGCAGAGTTATTTTACATCAGTAATAATTTCCAGCTTTGGAACAACATCTTACATGTTCAGGGCTGCTCTTTACTTTGATAAAGTTCTTGGATGAAGGGAATGAGAGCTGTGATACAATCTTCAGCATATCCAGGTTGTAGTCACGAAGTCTTCTTTCACTTTTCTTCTAAAAGGTGCATCCAGTCATGTCTATCTAGAGCAGAGTAGTATGACTAAAAAGAGTTTTGCTACACTATAATCATGGTGACAAAATTTACCGCTTCATAAACAAAAAGCGGTGAAATGTTTAAGGGATCTGGAAAGCTTTTGTGGAAGATGGCTTATACAAAGTATCATTCACTTACTACTGTAACTGTCTTTGGCCACTGTGTAGCAGACAGAGAAGCTGACAATATTTCCTGTTTTGCATACTGAAAACAACCTACACACCTAATCATCATCTGAAGATTTTCCACCTTTTTTGAATCTTGTCCTCCTATTTCAAGGTACTTTATGTGATTGATTTGTTAAACTTATTTCTGAAGAACAACCCAAATTTAATGAGCTGACTGCGAAGCCTCCTGATATGTAAGTGTTGTCTATATTTCAGCGTGGCTCTACACTTGCATAGACATCTTCATGGATGTTCTCAGGATGTTTTTGAAAGTGATATGCAGAGGCACAGTAGGCTATCTCCTAATGAATGCAATGCCGTTTCAGCATCTTACAGTGATTTGATTTATGACCGAGGTCTGTCAAAAATGCGTGGAGTTGTCAATGGGCTTTTCCACCCTGCCTTGCCAGTCAGTTTCACCTCTACTGAGAGATCAGTGCATATGTGAAGAACTGTAGTTGGAAGCTATGATTTCATTGAGTAAGTAGGTTTCAGGTACAACAGAGCTTTTAATGTCAGTATTTTACTACCTGTTGTGATAAGAGTAATAAAACTGTTTTGCAGAATTTTAGAGGTTGGTACTGTTGACTTCTTTTTGAGAGACAAGACTTTGTTTTTCAGAAGAAACATCTTTAAATGTGCAAATTTAGAGTGCATTTAGAAACAAGTTCACCAATTAGGTCTTCTGAGCTATCCACTTTAGAAAGCAACTCATTCTGTCTCGGCTATGTAACAGATGTCAGTTATTGATACTTTTAATTTTAATTTTATTGACAGTAATGAGGACCATGTTTGAACTTGTGACCTAAATGTGAAAAGTTCCATATATACCTCTGTGAGTCATCTAGATTTAAATACTGTTTCTTATAAAAGGAAATTTTATTCCAGAACCCCATGAACTGTATTTCTTGGCCAACATAGCCCAAAGTCTTCTTGCTTTTTATTTATTTTACTTGAACTTTATAAATATAATGAATATGGGTTAAAATTATTTACAAACTATGTCAAATTAACACTAGCAGCCGCAGGTACTACCCTCTAATGATAAGATCTTGAGAAACAATAGTATTGGGACAACTCTTGATCTAGCTGATATACATTGAGTACATTGTGTAATGACAAGCCTCTGAGAAATGAGAATACTAGAGCAGCCCTGGATCTAGCTGAAGTCAGTGGGAGTTCAAAAATCAAGAGATATTGCTCATGGCATCACAGGCACAGCCATACAGTGTTGAAGTAAATGTGAATCTTTTCTGTGAACTGGAAACAAAGGACAATCAAGGCCTGACAAGAACTGCTCAGCTGGCATTGTGAAATCTGCTGATTTCCTGCAACCATACATCCATTTTAGGGGTAGGGTTTTTTGTTTTCAATATGCTTCTGCCTATGAATCGAGTATTTATTGTGCTTTTCTGCATGTTTTTAAAAGGATATTCTTAAGAAGAGGATGGAAAAGAATGTGTTTGATCTGCTTTTTAATAACTAAGGAAATGGCTGCAACACTTAAAGCCAAAAGGAACAGTTAGTCATTACATAGAAAGTAGAACGTTAATTTCTAGACACACCTGTTACTACTGTTTTCAGACACTTTAAAATTTAATATAATCCTCTGCAGTGAACATTCTTACTTGATATCTACAGTTTACACCCTTTTATGTGATCAGTAGAACTAGGTATGATTCTTGATATCTAGCCAGCTTTTATTTTTAGGTTATTCAATAAAATTCTAGCTACAGCTGTATGCTTAGTTCTCATATAACTCAGGATAATATCAAGAGCTAGCTGAAAACAAAGCAAAAATATTGTTACCTCCTGAGTTTTCAAAAATAGTTTTGCCTGTGAAAAAGTAAAGAATAAGTCATCTTCTAACTCCATTGCACTTTTTTATTCCATCCTCTATTTCCCCTTAAAGATGACAAAATACATCACAGCTTCTTTTCCTTTTAGGTAGTCTTGCTTAAGAACAATAAACTTCTGACAAACAGAATTGTTTATTGTTAAATTACCAGTTTTATATTTGAAAAATTTGGGGCACACTTTTGCTATGAACTCTACCCTGAAAAAGCTGTTGAAGTGCAACATTTTCTGGAACAGTTTCACTTCCCCAAACAGGGAAATCAGGAAACAGAGATAGAGCAACACATGCCCTTGTCGCAACCTCAGTCAAATCACACAAACCTCATTTGATCCTCCAGACCTAGGGCAAACCCACAACCAAAGTTTCACATGTTTAAGTAAAGTGACATTTGGAGTTGTTTTGGTTTGTCTTTGGCATTTGCTTTCCAAAATGATTGTCTCTTGGTGAGCTCTGTACTCCTTTGACCAGCTGTGAATACTGAAATAAGGACTACAAAGCCAAGACCATGAGCTCTATTGTAAAGAAAAATTAAGATTTTGAACATAATTAATTCAGCTACATGGGAGAATATAATGCTTCAAATAAAAATATACTACTTTAAAAAAAAAAAAAGGGTGGCATCAGTAGCCATAAAAACTTTTACTGGATATATACTTTACATGTAAACAGACGAAACTTTACAAGTTAAAGAAGGAAGTCTCTGTGAAGCTTCTGCTCTTCTGTTAAAAGAAATTATCATAGCCTTATATATATATTGTTTTGATGAACTAGCATGGGGAAAGAGATGCAACGAGCCTATATGTACACCAGGGCTTTGGCTTTGTGAGTACAGACTTCATATATATTGTCTTTGTTAGCTATGTCCTGCTCCAGGTCAAAGTCCTCTCTGCCAAGAAATTCAGACTGGTTGTGTCAACAGTGATTATACAGATGGGATCTGAGCTGGGACGAGTTTTCCACCTTGCCTATCTTTCTGCATCTCCAAATCTACATGACTCACTGCAGACATGAACTAGATTACAAGCAAGTGTACAGGGAATATAGGCAATCAGTGAATAAGATGCATAGGCTAACCTAACTGTACAGAGCTACTTGCAGCCAACCACAGTCAATGATTTATTGTGTGTCTTTGTCAACAAGAAAAGTGATCTTTTATTTCTCTGACTCTAACAGGAATCAATTTGTGAGGCCAAATTTACCCTGACTTTATTCAGCTTTTGGTCCATAAACAATTAAAATGACTCCTTCCTTTCTCCACTACTCAGCAGATTAGAAGTTAGTCCTCTTGAGCTGTTACTACAAATACCATTTTGTGATATTCTGTTGTCTGCTATAATATAATAGGTAGAAAACTTTGATCTAAGTAAATAGTGAGCTGTGCTCTTGCTAAAAAAATGAACAACCTGTATTATCAACAGAAAACTTCATAATGAATTTAAGAATCTTAATTTGAGAAGTGCTTATCAATCATTTTTAAGTAAATTTCCTCTTAAATTGAAATGAAACAGGTGAAAGCAGCACTCAAAAATAAGAGTATTTAAAAAACCCCCAAGTAAATATGCACTGCTTTTTTAGGCCTAAGCATAATGGATAAAGATACAGAATATCATGACATAAGCACAGTATGAAGTAGAAGCAGTAACAGTACTCTGACTAAAATGTAGCACATTATTTATATGTATTTCAGCAGTGCCAGTAAACAATGCCAGTTTAACTTCAATCTGAGACAAAAGGGGTGTGTGTGTGTGTGTGTTAAAGAACTTCCTGCATACTTCACCTCCTTTTGGTGGCTTTTTATTTAATGCTACTATTAAACTGGGTGGAAGGGAAAGTCCTTCCAAAAAAAAAAACCCCAAACCTTTGAAAATATTTACATAAATGTAGGGCTATAGAGAAAATGGAATTTACCAACAGAAAATGTGCAAGGATCTGTAAGAAAACAAAGTGGAACAAGCAACCTACAATGTCCAAAAAATATGTGATAAAGATTTCTAATACATATTATAATTTGCGAATATAAATATACAATATTATACAAAATACAAATAAAGGAATACATATAATGCACATAATAAAGAAGGACTACAGGAATTAAAAAAATTAGGCCACAGTTACCAAAAATGCTCAGCAATCTACAGTGATTTTGTATGTGTTCCTTTCCTTAGAAGTGTCTGTTTTTCCAGGCCATTCGAACATTTGCCATCTAAAAGATCACATTCCTATAAAGCATTACAGTAATTTGAAAATTTTATTAAAATAACAAGAAATGCCCTTTCTGAACAGAATTGGAAAAGAAGGCATTTGGATCTTTAAAATACAACCACATACAGCTAGACATCTGCAAAGAACAGTAAGAATACAAAGGCACTAACTGTAATTCAGGCCAAGGAACCAGGGCCAGAGTAGTTGTTATAAGATGATGATAGTCTATGCCAGGCAGGTAGGTAGCAATAAGATAAAAACAGATATTGTGGACATAATATTGGTTTTATTGCTAATGAACACTCGTAATTTAGGTTTCTGACCTGTCCCTCTGAACTACAGATTTTTATATACACATTTTGGTCTCAAAAGTTATGAAATAATTTGTAACCACATTTCTGAGTATAGCAAATCATGCAGACCTCTGTTAAAGTAATTAGAATTGGGTGTGGAGATCCTGATTTTAGAAGCTCCCACATATAAGGATATCAGATATGATTTGACTTTTGTATTACTAAAACCAAATTTCTAGTTCTCATCATTTTAAACAAAAGCTGAAAACTGTGAGGCATGTTTGATAGGTGATACATACAGACAGCATTAAAATAAGATGTCTGAATGTACGAACAGCCCAATTTAGTTCTATGTGTGTTTTTTAAGCCAAGAACAAATTCATCTGAGTGATCCTGTTAACATCCTGCTCATCTGCTATCCAAGATGCAACACCAGTAGCACACTTATGTGAGTTCAGGCTTCATGATAAATTGTTGCTCTTACTGGGTGTGACTGTTTGCTGACGCATTTTGATGAGAAACTGTCTATTCCAAACGGGAAGCTGTATGTTAAAGCTGAGACAAGCCAACGGCACATTGGGAGCCTATGGAGAAGATTGCAATTCCCAGTTCTCCTCCCCTTCTCTCTAATATCACTCCAAATACACAAACTACCTCTCTTATTTGTATAGGCTGCTATACTCACCTGATAACAGGCTGAACTACATCAGCTACTAATCCGTCTGGAAAGTACTGTTTGGTTTTGTTTATTCAGTTTGCATGTCTGCCTTGAAAGATCCTAATTCTCATAAACTGCCTAGTGCTAACAATCTGAAAATGCTGTTCTTGTGAACTCCTACAGCAACAGATGACACTTGCTACATGACAGGAGTGAAAAATAAGGCATCTATTCTATTTTATGTCATGATTTATTGTTTGGTAAATGAACTACAAGTGATTTTGCTACCTGAGGTGGCTTAGAGAGGACTAATGAGGACCGGAGCCCCTACAAAACAAAATGATAGGTGTGTATGGGCAGCAGGAGAGAAGGAGATGGAGAGAAAATGAGGAAGGTCACTACTTTGAGTAGTGATGCTAATTTAAGCCATAATTAACATCATCCCTAGTCAGAAGAAAGTTAAATTATGGAAGACAAACTGGGGGAAAAAGCTACCAAGTGTTTTGGATTATGTTCCTTCAACCTTCCTGTAAGCTAGTCTATTGGTTCCTTTTAGCTGAAAGCTAAGTCATTTGATTCATGAGACTGACAAAGAGGTAGTTTCAGACACATGGAAACCGTTGGTCAACACGTGAGCTGGAAAAAATCATCATCCAGAACCAACTTTTTAATAGTGTGGGAGGCTATTGAATAAGATTTCTAAGAGCATTTTTAAAAATTGTCTCATGTGCCATACAGAGTACTGCAAAAGTTGCCTATGGTAAAAGCTAGCTGAAGGCAGAAAAACATTTTTAGCCCAGTTGGCTTCTTCACATGGGACTGTTATTGCCCTGCATCTGCTGCTGAAGACACTGCTTAGGTTAATACTATGTACATGTGTCAAGCAAGAATACCAGCTGGATCCTGAAAATAATTACTTCTTCAAATGCAAAGGGAAAGGAAGCCCAAGAAGAAGGTAAGAACATACACACAAAGAAAACTCCTTTGTTTGAGGAAATGACAGAACTGCACAAAAATCAAACTGCAACTTTCCCAGTCTGGGCCTTCCTTGCTTACATGTCTTTCTCTTATTCCCCTTTTTGACTAAGTTGCTAAACTCACAATAGTTTATCTAAGAAAGAAGGAACCCGCAATGCTGTAAAAAAAAAAAAAAAAGTTAAGTCTTTTGTTCTTTTTTTTCTTTCTTTGAACAGCACTGCCAACCTAAAAAGTCACTCATATTTTTCATACCAACAGTATTGGTTTTACAAACAAAAGTTAAAATACATAAGGTTTCTGAAATGATCCACTTGAAGCTATTCTTAGCTTTGTTTGTTATACCACTGATAACATGTAATCATAATTGTAAAACAAACAGCTTTAATATAAAACACTTAACAGAAACATAAATCATTCTAATATAAATTTAAAAAGCCAGACTTTATATTAAAAGAAAAATAAAATTCTTTTTGCAACTCTGATTAGAGTCATCATCTCCTGAAATGGTCCTGGCCTGCCAGAAACTGAGGTTGATCAGATGCATAAACAAGCATATAACCCTTGGATGAGACTCTAGAAAAGCCTTTAACTCTCCATAAATGCCTGAGATATAAAATTTTTCATGCAATCAGGACACACTCTGACCTCAAATAACCTTGGCAATTAAACAATTCACTGACCTCAACCCACAAATACATTTGATCTCGGTAGAATTCAAGCAGAATGTGCATGAATATTCTCACAATCTTGAGTTTCAACGGATTCTTTTTAACTTTGAAATCAGTAGTTTCGTAATGAGTCGTACAAATAATCTCACCAACTCTGGTGCTATTAAATAGGTAAGCAAATTATGTGTATCTTTGCAAATTGGGTTCTTGATTTGTATCAGTTATATACCACAAGCAGGAAACGCAGATAGTATTTTTCTAGCTCAACATCAGTCAGCAAATACGACTTATGGCAACTTTGAAGACCCATACTGTCCACAGACTTTAATTCTTCACCCCTCCTAGTCCTTCTGTCAGTCTCACGCATCCTAAATTAAGAATTGTTTTGTTGCTCCCGACTTTATTTTTAAGAAAGGGACCGGAGAACAAGCAAGCAAGCCAAAGCCAGTAACCTGCTTGCCTTGAGTTGCTGCAGCACAGCTGATGTGCCTGAAGTTTAGTGTCACTTTTCTCGCGGAGCGAAGTTGAGCACAAAAGTGATGCCTGTTCTGGCGCATCGGTTTCGCGCCGAGGGAGGTGTAAGGAAGGCGAAGCGGAGGGGAGACACCTCCCTCCCCAGCGCAGCGGCCAGCCCGGCCCGGCAGCCCCGCAGGGGCGGCCCAG